>NW_028225836.1:0-140352 GCF_052327205.1 Somniosus microcephalus | reverse complement strand
TGAGGGACAGAGAGAGAGACGGAGGGTCACACAGCAGAAAGGCCCAGGCTCCATCCCTGGCCTGTGCTGTGTTAGCCGAACTACAATCAGAGACAGTGGAGGGGTCGAGAGAGGCGGTGGTGAGGTAGAGCTGGGCATCGTCAGCGTACATGTTCCCGATTAGCCTCGCAGCTCCCTGAAGCTCACTGTTAGATCAGGAGGGGAGTCTGAATGGACTCCTGGTGTGAGAATCCCTGATCTAACAGTGTGTGTGAGGGAGTCTGAATGGACTCCTGGTGTGAGAATCCCTGATCTAACAGTGTGTGTGAGGGAGTCTGAATGGACTCCTGGGTGTGAGAATCCCTGATCTAACAGTGTGTGTGAGGGAGTCTGAATGGACTCCTGGTGTGAGAATCCCTGATCTAACAGTGTGTGTGAGAGAGTCTGAATGGACTCCTGGTGTGAGAATCCCTGATCTAACAGTGTGTGAGAGAGAGTCTGAATGGACTCCTGGTGTGAGAATCCCTGATCTAACAGTGTGAGGGAGTCTGAATGGACTCCTGGTGTGAGAATCCCTGATCTAACAGTGTGTGTGAGGGAGTCTGAATGGACTCCTGGTGTGAGAATCCCTGATCTAACAGTGTGTGTGAGGGAGTCTGAATGGACTCCTGGTGTGAGAATCCCTGATCTAACAGTGTGTGAGAGAGAGTCTGAATGGACTCCTGGTGTGAGAATCCCTGATCTAACAGTGTGTGAGAGAGAGTCTGAATGGACTCCTGGTGTGAGAATCCCTGATCTAACAGTGTGAGGGAGTCTGAATGGACTCCTGGTGTGAGAATCCCTGATCTAACAGTGTGTGAGAGAGAGTCTGAATGGACTCCTGGTGTGAGAATCCCTGATCTAACAGTGTGTGTGAGAGAGTCTGAATGGACTCCTGGTGTGAGAATCCCTGATCTAACAGTGTGTGTGAGGGAGTCTGAATGGACTCCTGGTGTGAGAATCCCTGATCTAACAGTGTGTGTGAGAGAGTCTGAATGGACTCCTGGTGTGAGAATCCCTGATCTAACAGTGTGTGTGAGGGAGTCTGAATGGACTCCTGGTGTGAGAATCCCTGATCTAACAGTGTGTGTGAGGGAGTCTGAATGGACTCCTGGTGTGAGAATCCCTGATCTAACAGTGTGTGTGAGAGACTGAATGGACTCCTGGTGTGAGAATCCCTGATCTAACAGTCTGTGTGAGCGAGTCTGAATGGACTCCTGGTGTGAGAATCCCTGATCTAACAGTGTGTGTGAGAGAGTCTGAATGGACTCCTGGTGTGAGAATCCCTGATCTAACAGTGTGTGTGAGAGACTGAATGGACTCCTGGTGTGAGAATCCCTGATCTAACAGTCTGTGTGAGCGAGTCTGAATGGACTCCTGGTGTGAGAATCCCTGATCTAACAGTGTGTGTGAGAGAGTCTGAATGGACTCCTGGTGTGAGAATCCCTGATCTAACAGTGTGTGTGAGAGCAAAAAATATAAAAACAAATCGTAAGAGTTTTTATAGTTATATAATTCCACATCACGGAAGACCTCTCCTGGTCCCTCAATACCTCCTCTCTGGTGAAGAAGGCCCAGCAGCGCCTATATTTCCTAAGGAGGCTGAAGGGATGTACCCTGCCACCCCTGATCCTCTCTAACTTTTACCGCTGCACAATAGAGAGCATCCTGATGAATTGTATCACAGTATGGTATGGCAGCTGTAGCTACTATGACCGGAAAGCCCTGCAGCGGGTAGTCAAAACTGCCCAACGCATTACCGGCACCCGGCTACCGACCATAGAGAACATCTACCAGAAACGCTGTTTACGGAGGTCACGGTCCATCATCAAAGACCCTACCCACCCCAGCCACAGTTTGTTCGCCCCCCCTGCCATCTGGGAGACGCTACAGATGCATTCGCACCCGTACGACCAGATTTAGGAACAGCTTCTTTCCCAGGGCTGTCATCCTACTGAACTCCACAAATAAACTCTAAAGCCTGCACATCTGCCAATGCACTTTATTATGGTCATATTTATGTTAATATACTACAAGCCAAATGTATGTTGAATGTTTAAATGTCTTAATCTAAATGTACACTCTCGATAGCCACAAGCCTACATTTCATTGTACTGAACTTGTGCACAAACAATGACAATAAAAGTTGATTATTATTATTATATTATATTATTATAAAAAGAAAAAAAGGGTGGCTAAAGTAAATGTTGGTCCCTTAGAGGATGAGACCAGGAAATTAATGGTGGGAAATATGGAGATGGCAAAAACACTGAATGAATATTTTGTATCAGTCTTTACAGTAGAAGACACTAAGAATATCTCAACACTGGACAAGCAGGGGGCTATAGGGGGGGGGAGGGGGGAGCTAAACACGATCAAAATCACTAAGGAAGTGGTACTTGGTAAAATAATGGGACTCAAGGCGGATAAATCACCTGGACCTGATGGCTTACATCCTAGGGTCTTGAGGGAAGTGGCGGTAGGGATTGTGGATGCATTGGTATAATTTTCCAAAACTCCCTGGACTCAGCAAAGGTCCGGCAGACTGGAAAACTGCTAATGTAACACCCTTATTTAAAAAGGGCAGTAGACAGAAGGCTGGAAACTATAGACCGGTTAGCCTAACATCTGTGGTAGGTAAAATTTTGGAGTCCATTATTAAGGAGACAGGAACAGGACATTTGGATAATCATAATTTAATAGGACAAAGTCAGCATAGTTTTATGAAGGGGAAGTCATGTTTGACAAATTTGCTGGAGTTCTTTGAGGAAGTAACATATAGGGTGGATTTAGACTTCCAAAAGGCATTTGACAAGGTGCCACACAAAAGATTATTGCTTAAGATAAAAAAATCACAGGATTGGGGGTAATATTCTGGCATGGATAGAGGATTGGCTATCTAACAGAAGGCAGAGAGTTGGGATAAATGGTTCATTCTCAGACTGGCAATCAGTAACTAGTGGTGTTCCGCAGGGGTCAGTGCTGGGTCCCCAACTCTTTACAATCTATATTAACGATTTGGAGGAGGGGACTGAGTGTAACATATCAAAGTTTGCAGATGATACTAAGATGGGAGGGAAAGTAGTGAGTGAAGAGGACATAAAAAACCTGCAAGGGGACATAGACAGGCTAAGTAAGTGGGCAGAGATTTGGCAGATGGAATACAATACTGGAAAGTGTGAGGTTATGCACTTTGGCAGGAAAAATCGTAGAGCAAGTTATTATCTTAATGGCAAGAAACTGGAAAGTACTGAAGTACAAAGGGATCTGGGGGTCCTGGTGCACGAAACTCAAAAGGTTAGTATGCAGGTGCAGCAAGTGATTAAGAAGGCCAATGGAATGTTGGCTTTCATTGCTAGGGGGATAGAATATAAAAATAGGGAGGTATTGCTTCAGTTGTACAAGGTATTGGTGAGACCGCACCTGGAATACTGCATACAGTTTTGGTGTCCATACTTAAGAAAGGACATACTTGCTCTCGAGTCAGTACAAAGAAGGTTCACTTGGTTAATCCCGGGAATGAGGGGGTGGTCATATGAGGAGAGGTTGAGTAGATTGGGACTCTACTCATTGGCGTTCAGAAGAATGAGAGGCGATCTTATTGAAACATATAAGATTGTGAAAGGGTTGGATCGGGTGGATGCGGGGAGGATGTTCCCGATGATGGGTGAAACTAGAACTAGGGGGCATAGTCTTAGAATAAGGGGCTGCTCTTTCAAAACTGAAATGAGGAGGAACTACTTCACTCAGAGGGTGGTAGGTCCATGGAATATGCTGCCCCAAAAAGCTGTAGAAGCTACATCATTACATAAATTTAAAACAGAAATAGACAGTTTCCTAGAAGTAAAGGGAATTAAGGGTTATGGGGAGCGGGCAGGAATTTGGACATGAGTCTAGGTTCGGATCGGACATGGCCCGGTGGGTAGCGGAGCGGGCCCAGGGGCCGTGTAGCCTGATCCTGCTCCTATTTCGTGTGTCTAATTCTGTTAGATTCAGGAGATGGTTCTGTGATAGTAGATTGGCGGTTAGGATCAGATCAGCCATGATCTTATTGAATGGCGGAGCAGGCTCGAGGGGCCGATTGGCCTACTCCTGCTCCTATTTCTTATGTTCTTATGTTCTTATGAATGGACTCCTGGTGTGAGAATCCCTGATCTAACAGTGTGTGTGAGGGAGTCTGAATGGACTCCTGGTGTGAGAATCCCTGATCTAACGGTGTGTGTGAGGGAGTCTGAATGGACTCCTGGTGTGAGAATCCCTGATCTAACAGTGTGTGTGAGAATCTGAATGGACTCCTGGTGTGAGAATCCCTGATCTAACAGTCTGTGTGAGAATCTGAATGGACTCCTGGTGTGAGAATCCCTGATCTAACAGTCTGTGTGAGAGACTGAATGGACTCCTGGTGTGAGAATCCCTGATCTAACAGTGTGGGTGAGAGACTGAATGGACTCCTTCTCTCGGAATCCCTTACCTCGCACGTTCCTACCTGTGATTGGCTGTAGCTCCACCAACGCCATGGATCCGAAGTTTGCTAGAACTCTGTAGTTTGTCACGGCACTGTGAGCAGCGCGGTTCTGACGAACTCTCACCATCGATCCCTCGACATCTCCAACACGGAACAAAGGAGACAAGGCCATCTGCGAAAGAGAGAGGGAGCTTTACTCTGTATCTAACCCATGCTGTACCTGCCCCGGGAGTGTTTGATGGGACAGTGTAGAGGGAGCTTTACTCTGTATCTAACACGTGCTGTACCTGCCCTGGGAGTGTTTGATGGGGCAGTGTAGAGGGAGCTTTACTCTGTATCTAACCCGTACTGTACCTGCCCTGGGAGTGTTTGATGGGACAGTGTAGAGGGAGCTTTACTCTGTATCTAACCCCGTGCTGTACCTGCCCTGGGAGTGTTTGATGGGACAGTGTAGAGGGAGCTTTACTCTGTATCTAACCCGTGCTGTACCTGCCCTGCGAGTGTTTGATGGGACAGTGTAGAGGGAGCTTTACTCTGTATCTAACCCGTGCTGTACCTGCCCTGGGAGTGTTTGATGGGACAGTGTAGAGGGAGCTTTACTCTGTATCTAACCCCGTGCTGTACCTGCCCTGGGAGTGTTTGATGGGACAGTGTAGAGGGAGCTTTACTCTGTATCTAACACATTCTGTACCTGCCCTGGGAGTGTTTGATGGGACAGTGTAGAGGGAGCTTTACTCTGTATCTAACCCGTGCTGTACCTGCCCTGGGAGTGTTTGATGGGACAGTGTAGAGGGAGCTTTACTCTGTATCTAATCCGTGCTGTACCTGCCCTGGGAGTGTTTGACGGGACAGTGTAGAGGGAGCTTTACTCTGTATCTAACCCATGCTGTACCTGCCCTGTTTGATGGGACAGTGTAGAGGGAGGCGAGTCACTCACTGACCTTAAAATGTTTCCTCGGGCTGCTGACCTCCCTCTCGATGATGGGAATGTCGATGACGCCTTCGGATGGCACAGGAACACCAACAGTAATAGCCCTGTGAGAGAGAGAGACAGGGGATATTACCGTTATAACCCTCACACACGCACACGGACGCCTGCACGCAGGCAGACACTCACGCACACAGACACAGAGAGACGGGGGGGAGGGGGGAGGGGGTTATTTTCAGTTCTATACCTCGTTGCTCCTACCAGTATTTCTTGATGACCTGGTGTGATCTGAACCGATGGTGTAGGGCCTGTGCCGATTTTTCGTCCCGCGTCAGGATCATGGCGCCACTGGTGTCCTTGTCCAGCCGGTGGCAGATGTGCAGAGGCTCTGCCTTCATCCCGTAGAGCATCTTGGCCAGGATGGGCAGCACATCCCGCACACTGGTGCCCGTCCTGGGACCGGCTGCACAGAGAGATGGGGAAACAGACACAAACGTCATTCTGAGACTCACCCGCCACCCCACCACGATAGTTAAGACTCGCCACACACCCCCACGATACTTAGACTCGCCCACCGCCACCCCCGCGATATTTACTCGCCCACCACCCCCCCGTGATAGTTTGACTCGCCCGCCACCCCCCCGCAATAGTTAGAATCGCCCGCCACCCACCCCCGCGATAGTTAGACTCGTCCGCCACCGCCCCGCGATAGCTAGACTCGCCCGCCATCCCCCCCCACGATAACTAGACTCGCCCGGTACCGCCCCCCACCTCCCCAACCCCCCCGCCATAGTTAGACTCGCCCGCCACCCCCTCACCATAGTTAGACTCGCCCACCGCCCCCCACCCCGCAATAGTCAGACTCGCCCGCCACCCCCTCATCCCCCCTCCATAGTTAGACTTGCCCGGCAACTCCCCACCCCTGGCGATAGTTAGACTCGCCCGCCAACTCCTCACCCCACCCCCCACCATAGTTAGATTCGCCCGACCCCCCCCGCCAAGGTTAGACTCGCCCTCCATCCCCCCCGCCATAGTTAGACTCGCCCGCCACCCCCCCGCCAAAGTTAGACTCGCCCGCCAGCCCCCGCCAGTTAGACTCGCCCGCCAGCCCTCCGCCAAAGTTAGACTCGCCCGCCAAAGTTAGACTACCCCGCCAGTTAGACTCGCCCGCCAACACCCCGCCAGTTAGACTCGCCCGCCACCCCCTCAGCCCCGCCATAGTTAGACTCGCCCGCCACCCCCCCCGCCAAAGTTAGACTCACCTGCCGCCCCCTCACCCCCGCCATAGTTTTAGACTTGCCTGCCACCCCCTCACCCCCCCGCCATAGTTAGACTCGCCCGCCACCTCCCCCCCCCCCGCCATAGTTAGACTCGCCCGCCACCCCCTCACCCCCGCCATAGTTAGACTCGCCCGCCACCCCCCTCACCCCCGCCATAGTTAGACTCGTCTGCCACTCTCAGCTCCCTCTACACTGTCCCATGCGCCTGCCTTTTCTGCGGCCTGGAGGATTCTGTGTTCCACATATATAGAATGTGAGAGGTTGCAGCCCCTCTTCCATTTTTGGAAGGGGCTGCTCCTTGATGTTTGGCTGCACTTCAGTCCCCAGTCACCCAGTGCGGAGGGGAGCGTGCAGGTCAGGGGACCTCCTCATTGGGCTGTTCCTGGGCCTGGCCAAAGTGGACATTAACTGGTCCAAGCAGCGGGCGGTCGAGGGGTCGCTCGGCCCGATAGCCTGCCTCTCTTCCACGGCCATGTTCGCGCCCGGGTAGCCCTGGAGATGGAGGCCTTCCACGACCGGTGGGCGCCACGGGGACTGGAGTGCATCATCACCCCGGCCAATCAAATTTTAATTTAATTGAAGTTTTATTAGTTACAGTTGATTCGTTTAAACACCCAAACCAAAAGATTACACTTTCCCATAAAGTTTTATTAGTTACAGTTTATTTGTTTTAAGTGTCCATACAAAAGAGTACACTGACCCATCAAACAATCCCAGGGCAGGTACAGCACGGGTTAGATACAGAGTAAAGATCCCTCTACACTGTCCCATCAAACACTCCCAGGGCAGGTACAGCACGGGTTAGATACAGAGTAAAGCTCCCTCTACACTGTCCCATCAAACACTCCCAGGGCAGGTACAGCACGGGTTAGATAGAGTAAAGCTCCCTCTACACTGTCCCATCAAACACTCCCAGGGCAGGTACAGCACGGGTTAGATAGAGTAAAGCTCCCTCTACACTGTCCCATCAAACACTCCCAGGGCAGGTACAGCACGGGTTAGATACAGAGTAAAGCTCCCTCTACACTGTCCCATCAAACACTCCCAGGGCAGGTACAGCACGGGTTAGATAGAGTAAAGCTCCCTCTACACTGTCCCATCAAACACTCCCAGGGCAGGTACAGCATGGGTTAGATACAGAGTAAAGCTCCCTCTACACTAAGGAAGTGGTACTTGGTAAAATAATGGGACTTAAGCCAGATAAATCACCTGGACCTGATGGCTTACATCCTAGGGTCTTGAGGGAAGTGGCGGTAGGGATTGTGGATGCATTGGTAATAATTTTCCAAAACTCCCTGGACTCAGCAAAGGTCCCGACAGATTGGAAAACTGCTAATGTAACACCCTTATTTAAAAAGGGTAGTAGGCAGAAGGCTGGAAACTATAGACCTGTTAGCCTAACATCTGTGGTTGGTAAAATGTTAGAGTCTATTATTAAGGAGACAGTAACGGGACATTTGGATAAACATAATTTAATAGGACAAACTCAGCATGGTTTCATGAAGGGGAAGTCATGTTTGACAAATTTGCTTGAGTTCTTTGAGGAAGTAACATACAGGGTGGATAAAGGAGAACCAGTGGACGTAGTGTATTTAGACTTCCAAAAGGCATTTGACAAGGTGCCACACAAAAGATTATTGCTCAAGATAAAAGATCATGGGATTGGGGGCAATATTCTGGCGTGGGTGGAGAATTGGCTCTCTAACAGAAAGCAGAGAGTTGGGATAAATGGTTCATTCTCAGACTGGCAATCAGTAACTAGTGGTGTTCCGCAGGGGTCAGTGCTGGGTCCCCAACTCGTTACAATCTATATTAACGATTTGGAGGAGGGGACCGAGTGTAACATATCAAAGTTTGCAGATGATACAAAGATGGGAGGGAAAGTAGTGAGTGAGGAGGACATAAAAAACCTGCAAAGTGACATAGACAGGCTAAGTAAGTGGGCAGAGATTTGGCAGATGGAATACAATACTGGAAAGTGTGAGGTTATGCACTTTGGCAGGAAAAATCAGAGAGCAAGTTATTATCTTAATGGCAAGAAACTGGAAAGTACTGTTGTACAAAGGGATCTGGGGGTCCTGGTGCACGAAATTCAAAAAGTTAGTATGCAGGTGCAGCAAGTGATCAAGAAGGCCAATGGAATGTTGGCTTTTATTGCTAGGGGGATAGACTATAAAAACAGGGAGGTATTGCTGCAGTTATACAAGGTATTGGTTAGACCGCACCTGGAATACTGCATACAGTTTTGGTGTCCATACTTAAGAAAAGACATACTTGCTCTCGAGTCAGTACAAAGAAGGTTCACTCGGTTAATCCCGGGGATGAGGGGGTGGTCATATGAGGAGAGGTTGAGTAGATTGGGACTGTACTCATTGGAGTTCAGAAGAATGAGAGGCGATCTTATTGAAACATATAAGATTGTGAAGGGGCTTGATCGGGTGGATGCGGTGAGGATGTTCCCAATGATGGGTGAAACTAGAACTACGGGGCATAATCTTAAAATAAGGGGCTGCTCTTTCAAAACTGAGATGAGGAGAAACTTCTTCACTCAGAGGGTGGTAGGTTTGTGGAATTTGCTGCCCCAGAAAGCTGTGGAAGCTACATCATTAAATAAATTTAAAACAGAAATAGATAGTTTCCTAGAAGTAAAGGGAATTAAGGGTTACGGGGAGCAGGCAGGAAATTGGACATGAGTCTAGGTTCAGAATGGTCATGGCCCTGTGGGTAGTGGAGCGGGCCCAGGGGCCGTGTAGCCTGGTTCTGCTCCTACTTCTTGTGTTCTAATTCTGTGTTAGATTTCAGGAGATGGTTCTATTCCTGTTCCTGGCTGGGGTGGAGATCGCCTTTACAGAAGGTAAGTACTGTAGAAAATATAGGGACAGAGTGATCTCCTGGAAGAGTTTCGATCGCCTAGATGGGTCGGAGAGGAATTTCCCAGATTTTTTCTCCCAAATTGGCCATTGGGTTTTTTATCTGGTTTTTCGCCTCTCCCGGGAGATCACATGGGTTCAGGAGGGATGGAGAGTGATAGAAGATTTGAGGTTAGGATCAGATCAGCCATGATCTTATTGAATGGTGGAGCAGGCTCGAGGGGCCGATTGGCCTACTCCTGCTCCTATTTCTTATGTTCTTATGTCCCATCAAACACTCCCAGGGCAGGTACAGCACGGGTTAGATACAGAGTAAAGTTCCCTCTACACTGTCCCATCAAACACTCCCAGGGCAGGTACAGCACGGGTTAGATACAGAGTAAAGCTCCCTCTACACTGTCCACACAAACACTCCCAGGGCAGGTACAGCACGGGTTAGATACAGAGTAAAGCTCCCTCGACACTGTCCCATCAAACACTCCCAGGGCAGGGACAGCACGGGATAGATGCAGAGTAAAGCTCTCTCTACACTGTCCCATCAAACACTCCCAGGGCAGGTACAGCACGGGTTAGAAACAGAGTAAAGCTCTCTCTACACTGTCCCATCAAACACTCCCAGGGCAAGTACAGCACGGGTTAGATACAGAGTAAAGCTCCCTCTATATTGTCCCATCAAACACTCCCAGGGCAGGGACAGCACGGGTTAGATACAGAGTAAAGCTCCATCTACACTGTCCCATCAAACACACCCAGGGCAGGTACAGCACGGGTTAGATACAGAGTAAAGCTCCCTCTACACTGTCCCATCAAACACTCCCAGGGCAGGTACAGCACGGGTTAGATACAGAGTAAAGCTCCCTCGACACTGTCCCATCAAACACTCCCAGGGCAGGGACAGCACGGGATAGATGCAGAGTAAAGCTCCCGCTACACTGACCCATCAAACACTCCCAGGGCAGGTACAGCACGGGTTAGAAACAGAGTAAAGCTCTCTCTACACTGTCCCATCAAACACTCCCAGGGCAAGTACAGCACGGGTTAGATACAGAGTAAAGCTCCCTCTATATTGTCCCATCAAACACTCCCAGGGCAGGGACAGCACGGGTTAGATACAGAGTAAAGCTCCATCTACACTGTCCCATCAAACACACCCAGGGCAGGTACAGCACGGGTTAGATACAGAGTAAAGCTCCATCTACACTGTCCCATCAAACACTCCCAGGGCAGGTACAGCACGGGTTAGATACAGAGTAAAGCTCTCTCTACACTGTCCCATCAAACACTCCCAGGGCAGGTACAGCACGGGTTAGATACAGAGTAAAGCTCCCTCTACACTATCCCATCAAACACTCCCAGGGCAGGTACAGCACGGGTTAGATACAGAGTAAAGCTCTCTCTACACTGTCCCATCAAACACTCCCAGGGCAGGTACAGCACGGGTTAGATACAGAGTAAAGCTCCCTCTACACTGTCCCATCAAACACTCCCAGGGCAGGTACAGCACGGGTTAGATACAGAGTAAAGCTCCCTCTACACTGTCCCGTCAAACACTCCCAGGGCAGGTACAGCACGGGTTAGATACAGAGTAAAGCTCCCTCTACACTGTCCCATCAAACATTCCCAGGGCAGGGACAGCACGGGTTAGATACAGAGTAAAGCTCCCTCTACACTGTCCCATCAAACACTCCCAGGGCAGGGACAGCACGGGTTAGATACAGAGTAAAGCTCCCTCTACACTGTCCCATCAAACACTCCCAGGGCAGGGACAGCACGGGTTAGATACAGAGTAAAGCTCCCTCTACACTGTCCCATAAATCACTCCCGGGAACTGATGCCCTCGGCTTCGTACCTTCCATCGGGACCCCGTAGGGCTTGTCGATGACGGCCAGTTCTTCGTTGTGAAGGAGGATCCCTTTCCTCAGGACCTTTGCGAGCACGTTGGGGTGTACCCGCTGCAGGGGCTGGGTCAGGCGTTTCAGCTCCTGGACTCGGCGAGACAAGGGCGTCTGCACTTCCTCGGGCTGGAGGCAAGGGGAACAAAAGCAAGATCTGCTATCAGCAAACACTGGCACGGTATTAAACCTCAACACGGGCGGGAGCGACTGGAGCTCTGGGGCTAGGGGCACTGCCCATTGTGGCACAGAGCAGGAAAGGCCCAGGCTCCATCCCCGGCCTAGTCCCAAGTGAGCAAATCTCACCTGGTGTGGGGCTGAGCCCCGCACACAGAGCATTTATATAGCACTTAAATGTAGAAAAACATCACAAAATGCTTTGCAAGCAATGTGTGGAGGAAAATTTGACCCATAAGGAGATATTAGAACAGGTGACCAAAAGCTTGGTCAATGAGGTAGGTTTTAAGGAGCATCTTAAATGCTCACGGAATTGAGGGCAAATTATTGACCTGGTTCAGAGATTGGCTGAGCGGCAGGAGACAGAGAGTAGGGATAATGGGCAGGTCCTCTAATGGGCAGGATGTGAGTAGTGGTGTCCCGCAGTGTTCTGTGTTGGGGCCTCAACTATTCACCGTATTTATTAACCACTTAGATGATGGGATAGAAAGACACATATCCAAATTTGCCGATGACACAAAGATAGGTGGCATTGTAGGCAGTGTAGATGGAAGTATAAAATTACAAAGAGATATTGATAGATTAAGTGAATGGGCTAAACTGTGGCAAATGGATTTCAATGTAGGCAAATGTGAGGTCATTCACTTTGGACCTAGAAAGGATAGAATAGGTGAAATGGCGAAAAGCTAAAAACAGTGGAGGTCCAAAGAGACTTGGGGGGTGCTGGTACACAGATCATTAAAATGTCATGGACAGATACAGAAAATAATCAAAAAGGCTAATGGAATGCTGGCCTTTATATCTAGAGGACTAGAGTACAGAGGGGTAGAAATTATGCTGCAGCGATACAAAGCCCTGGTTAGACCACACCTGGAGTACTGTGAGCAGTTCTGGGCACCACACCTTAGGAAGGATGTATTGGCCTTGGAGGAGTGCAGCGTAGGTTTACCAGAATGATACCCCGACTCCAAGGGTTAAATTATGAGGAGAGATTACACAAACTAGGATTGTATTCCCTAGAATTTAGAAGGTTAAGGGGTGATCTGATCAAAGTTTTCAAGATATTAAGGGGAACAGATAGGGTAGAGAGAGAAACTATTTCCGCTGGTTGGGGAGTCTAGGACTAGGGGGCATAATCTATAAATTAGAGCCAGAGCTTTCATGAGTGAAATTAGGAAACACTTCTACACACAAGGGGTGGTAGAAGTTTGGAACTCTCTTCCGCAAATGGCAATTGATGCTAGATCAATTGTTAATTTTAAATCTGAAATTAATGGATTTTTGTTAACCAAAGGTATTAAGGGATATGCGGCAAAGGCGGGTATATGGAGTTAGGTCACAGATCAACCATGATCTCATTGAATGGCGGAACAGGCTCGAGGGGCTAAATGGCCCACTCCTGCTTCTACGCTCCTTAAAATTGACTCCGAGCCACATACGGAGATATTAGAGCAGATGACCAAAAGCTTGGTCAAAGAGGTAGATTTTAAGGAGCATCTTGCAGGAGGAAAGCGAGGTAGAGAGGCGGAGAGATTTAGGGAGGAAATTCCAGAGCTTAGGACCTTGGCAGCTGAAGGCATGACCGCCAATGGTGGAGCGATTATAATAAGGGATGCTCAAGAGGGGCCCAGATATCTCGGGGGGGTTGTGGGCTGGAAAATACAGAGATAGGGAGGGGGGGCGAGGCCATGGAGAGATTTGAAAACAAGGATGAGAATTTTGAAATCGAGGCGATGCTTAACCGAGAGCCCATGTAGGTCAGCGAGCAGGACACGGGCAGCCGAGTTTTGGAATGACCTCAAGTTTACGGAGGGTGGAATGTGGGAGGCCGGCCAGGAGTGCGTTGGAATAGTCACGTCTAGAGGTAATAAAGGCATGGATGATGGTTTCAGCAGCGGATGAGCTGAGGCAAGGGCGAAGACGGGCGATGTTACGGAGGTGGAAGGAGGCGGTCTCGGCGCTGGAGCGGGTACAGGGTCGGAAGGTCCTCTCAGGATCGTTATTGGTGTCGTCGGGGGCGACCATGACCCCTGACCCCCGGGGGCAAAGTCCACCAAACCCCCCCCCCAAATCCATCACTTCACCCTCTTGGGGGGCGGGGGGAGGAGAGAGAGGTGTTGGGAATAGGGGCGTCCAGCCATGACGGGATGACCTCATGCCCTCCAGGTTATCAGCCTTTCCAGAATCTTCCAGCACCTTCCCGGCCCCTCTTCCATTGTTAAACATCACGTGGAGCTACCGCCATTTTGAGGGCCCTCTCCATTTTACGTCACGACCCCAGGCACCCGGCCCAATGACGTCACGACGCCAGGTCTTCGCTCGTAGACGTCACGCCCTCAGGTCCCGGCCCGATGACGTCAAGGCCCGGTGACGCCACGATGTCCATACCCAATTACGTCACGACGTCAGAGCCTGCCCCACCCGGCGGTGCGAAAACGTCAGACGCCGCTTGCCCGCCTGCTGCTACCTGTGGCTGCGCCTGCGCCTCCGCTTCCCGCCGGAGCTTCGCCGCCAGTTTAGCGGCCGTCAAGCGGCCCGACCCCGGGTCCCGGCCCTCCGCCGCCTCCCGTTCCCGGCCCGAGCTCCCGCTCTCATTCCGGATCCTGCTCCCCTCGCAACTTTTCATGAGGAGCGACAGCATCCGCCGACAGAAGACAGGCCGCGTCGCCATGGCAGCCGCCGCCATCTTTCTACATCCGCTTTTCCAAGGGGGGGGGGAGTCTTGACTTCCGGTGCGCGTGGCTGACCTTTCACCTCCCGCCCCTGTCCGCGCACGCGCAGCGGCGTCAGAGGAGGGCGGAGCCACGCGAAGGTCCCGCCCCCCTCCGTGGCCTACCGCTGCGCCTGCGCACCACGCGCCTATTGCAGCGTACTCGCCGACCACGTGATGCCTGAAGCAATTTTGCTTCCCAGTGGGGAGAAACAGGAAAGCATTGATAATAAAGTTCAGTCCGTGAGGGTGACCCTGAGCTTCCGGTCGCCTGTCATTTTAATTCACCGCCCCACTCGGACCTCACCGTGCTTGGCCTTTTGCACTGTTCCACGGAAGCTCAGCGTTAGCTCGAGGAACAGCACCTCATCTTCCGATTAGGCACTTTACAGCCTTCCGGACTCAATATCGAGTTCAACAACTTCAGATCATAACCTCGGCCCCTATTACATTTTTATATATATTTTTTATCCACAGCTTTGTTTTGTGCCCTTCCCCCTTTTTCTCTCCCACATGGCAGCTGTCTCCCATTCTGCCAGAACATTTCACACCTAATCTAGAGCTGTCTTTTGTCTCCACTGGTCCTATCACCATCACGTCTGGTTTTGAATACCTCTTAATGTCTCTTCACTTCTCTTCTTTCATCCTCATTTCCCAGCCCCCAAACTGGCCTTTTAATCTGTTTCATTTCCCGTGTTTTTTCAGTCCTGACGAAGGGTTTCGACCTGAAACTCTATTTCTCTCTCCACGGATGTAGCCTGGCCTGCTGAGTTTTTCCAGCATTTTCTGTTGTTATTTCGGATTTCCAGCATCCGCAGTATTTTGCTATCGTACGAAAGCATTTATAAAGCACCTTGCACATCCCCAGCATATCCCAAAGCCCTTCACAGCCAATGAAAGCACTTTTTTCTTTTGGAAGAGCGGTCACTGTTGTGATGTAGGCAAGGCCAAACTTCGCACAGCAAGACCCCACAAACCGGATCATCTTCTAACTTTTTTTCCGTTCCTGCTGAAAGGTCACTGACCTGAAACGTTAACTCTCTCTTTCTCCACAGACGCCACCTGACCCGCTGAGTGTTGCCATTATTTAACCTCAGCCATGGCTCAGTGGGGAGTACCCTCACCTCCGAGTCACAAGGATGCGGGTTCGGGTCCCAATCCAGAAACTTGAACACATCTTCCCAGGCTGACACTCCCAGTGCAGTACTGAGGGAGTGCTGCACTGTCGGAGGAGCAGTACTGAGGGAGTGCTGCCCTGTCGGAGGGGCAGTACTGAGGGAGCACCGCACTGTCGGAGGGGCAGTACTGAGGGAGCGCCGCGCTGTCGGAGGGGCAGTACTGAGGGAGCACCGCACTGTCGGAGGAGCAGTACTGAGGGAGTGCTGCCCTGTCGGAGGGGCAGTACTGAGGGAGCGCCGCACTGTGAGAGGGGCAGTACTGAGGGAGCGCCGCGCTGTCGGAGGGGCAGTACTGAGGGAGTGCTGCACTATCGGAGGGTCAGTACTGAGGGAGTGCCACACTGTGGGACGGGCAGTACTGAGGGAGCGCCGCACTGTGAGAGGGGCAGTACTGAGGGAGCGCCACGCTGTGGGAGGGGCAGTCCTGAGGGAGCGCCGCATTGTCGGAGGGGCTGTACTGAAGGAGCGCCGCACTGTCGGAGGAGCAGTACTGAGGGAGCGCTGCTCTGTCGGAGGGGCAGTACTGAGGGAGCGCTGCACTGTCGGAGGGGCAGTACTGAGGGAGTGCTGAACTATTGGAGGGTCAGTACTGAGGGAGCACCACTCTGTTGGAGTGGCAGTACTGAGGGAGCGCCACAGTGTCGGAGGGGCAGTACTGAGGGAGTGCCGCACTGTCGGAGGGGCAGTACTGAGGGAGCGCCACACTGTCGGAGGGGCAGTACTGAGGGAGTCGGTGGGGCAGTACTGAGGGAGCACTGGAATGTCGGAGGGGCAGTACTGAGCGAACGCTGCACTGTCGGAGGGGCAGTACTGAGAGAGCGCAGCACTGTCGGAGGGGCAGTACTGAGGGAGCGTTGCACCGTTGGAGGAGCTGTACTGAGGGAATGCCGCATTGTCGGGCAGTACTGAGGGAGCACTGCACTGTCGAAGGTGCCATCTTTCGGATGAGACATTAAACCAAGACCCCGTCTGCCCTCTCAGGTGGACGTAAAAGAGCTGGGTCGTTCTCCTCGGTGTCCTGGCTAATATTTATCGCTCAATTATCATAACAAAAACAGATTATCCGGTCATTGTCACATTGCTGTTTGTGGGAGCTTGCTGTGCACAAATTAGCTGCCGCGTTTCCTACATTACAACAGTGACTACACTTAAACAAAAAGTACTTCTTTGGCTGTAAAGTGATTTGGGACGTCCGGTGCTCGTAAAAGCCTCTATATAAATGCCCCAACCCCACCTACCCCGCTTCTCCCCATATCTCTCAACCTCACCTACTCGCCTCCCCATATCCCTCAACCCCACCTACCCACTTTCTCCCCATATCCCTCACCCCACCAACCCACCTTCACCCCATATCCCTCACCCCACCGACCCACCTCCCTCAACCCCACCTACCCACCTTCTCCCCATATTCCTCAACCCCACCTTCTCCCCATATCCCTCAACCCCACCTACCCACCTTCACCCCATATCCCTCAACCCCACCGAACCACCTCCCCATACCCCTCAACCCCACCTACCCACCTTCTCCCCATATTCCTCAACCCCACCTACCCACCTTCTCCCCATATTCCTCAACCCCACCTACCCACCTCCTCCCCATATCCCTCACCCCACCAACCCACCTTCACCCCATATCCCTCAACCCCACCGACCCACCTCCCCATATTCCTCAACCCCACCTACCCACCTTTCTCCATATTCCTCAACCCCACCTACCCACCTTCTCCCCATATCCTTCAATCCCACCTACCCACCTTCTCCCCATATCCCTCAACCTCACCTTCTCCCCATATTCCTCAACCCCACCTACCCACCTTCTCCCCATATTCCTCAACCCCACCTACCCACCTCCTCCCCATGTCCCTCAATCCCACCAACCCACCTTCTCCCCATATCCTTCAATCCCACCTACCCACCTTCTCCCCATATCCCTCAACCCCACCTACCCACCTTCTCCCCATATCCCTCAACCCCACCTACCCACCTTCTCCCCATATCCCTCAATCACACCTACCCACCATCTCCCCATCCCTCAACCCCACCTACCCACCTTCTCCCCAAATCCCTCAATCCCACCTACCCACCTTCTCCCCATATCCCTCAATCCCACCTACCCACCTTCTCCCCATATCCCTCAATCCCACTTACCCACCATCTCCCCATCCCTCAACCCCACCTACCCACCTTCTCCCCATATCCCTCAATCCCACCTACCCACCATCTCCCCATCCCTCAACCCCACCTACCCACCTTCTCCCCATATCCCTCAATCCCACCTACCCACCTTCTCCCCATATCCCTCAATCCCACTTACCCACCATCTCCCCATCCCTCAACCCCACCTACCCACCTTCTCCCCATATCCCTCAATCCCACCTACCCACCATCTCCCCATCCCTCAACCCCACCTACTCACCTTCTCCCCATATCCCTCAATCCCACCTACCCACCATCTCCCCATCCCTCAACCCCACCTACCCACCTTCTCCCCATATCCCTCAATCCCACCCACCCACCTTCTCCCCAAATCCCTCAACCCCACCTACCCACCTTCTCCCCATATTCCTCAATCCCACCTACCCACCTTCTCCCCAAATCCCTCAACCCCACCCACCCACCTTCTCCCCATATCCCTCAACCCCACCCACCCACCTTCTCCCCATATCCGTCAATCCCACCTACCCACCTTCTCCCCATATCCCTCAATCCCACCTACCCACCTTCTCCCCAAATCCCTCAACCCCACCCACCCACCTTCTCCCCATATCCCTCAATCCCACCTACCCACCTTCTCCCCAAATCCCTCAACCCCACCTACCCACCTTCTCCCCATATCCCTCAATCCCACCTACCCACCTTCTCCCCATATCCCTCAACCCCACCCACCCACCTTCTCCCCATATCCCTCAACCCCACCTACCCATCTTCTCCCCATATCCCTCAACCCCACCTACCCACCTTCTCCCCATATCCCTCAACCCCACCTACCCACCTTCTCCCCAAATCCCTCAACCCCACCTACCCACCTTCTCCCCATATCCGTCAATCCCACCTACCCACCATCGCCCCATCCCTCAACCCCACCCACCCACCTTCTCCCCATATCCGTCAATCCCACCTACCCACCATCGCCCCATCCCTCAACCCCACCCACCCACCTTCTCCCCATATCCGTCAATCCCACCTACCCACCATCGCCCCATCCCTCAACCCCACCCACCCACCTTCTCCCCATATCCCTCAATCCCACCTACCCACCATCGCCCCATCCCTCAACCCCACCTACCCACCTTCTCCCCATATCCCTCAACCCCACCTACCCACCTTCTCCCCAAATCCCTCAACCCCACCTACCCACCTTCTCCCCATATCCCTCAATCCCACCTACCCACCATCGCCCCATCCCTCAACCCCACCCACCCACCTTCTCCCCATATCCCTCAATCCCACCTACCCACCATCGCCCCATCCCTCAATCCCACCTACCCACCTTCTCCCCATATCCCTCAATCCCACCTACCCACCATCGCCCCATCCCTCAACCCCACCCACCCACCTTCTCCCCATATCCCTCAATCCCACCTACCCACCATCGCCCCATCCCTCAATCCCACCTACCCACCTTCTCCCCATATCCCTCAATCCCACCTACCCACCATCGCCCCATCCCTCAACCCCACCCACCCACCTTCTCCCCATATCCCTCAACCCCACCCACCCACCTTCTCCCCATATCCGTCAATCCCACCTACCCACCATCGCCCCATCCCTCAATCCCACCTACCCACCTTCTCCCCATCCCTCAATCCCACCTACCCACCTTCTCCCCAAATCCCTCAATCCCACCTACCCACCTTCTCCCCATATCCCTCAATCCCACCTACCCACCTTCTCCCCATATCCGTCAATCCCACCTACCCACCATCGCCCCATCCCTCAATCCCACCTACCCACCATCGCCCCATCCCTCAATCCCACCTACCCACCATCGCCCCATCCCTCAATCCCACCTACCCACCATCGCCCCATCCCTCAATCCCACCTACCCACCATCGCCCCATCCCTCAATCCCACCTACCCACCTTCTCCCCATATCCCTCAACCCCACCCACCCACCTTCTCCCCATATCCCTCAATCCCACCCACCCACCATCGCCCCATCCCTCAATCCCACCCACCCACCTTCTCCCCATATTCCCCAATCCCACCTACCCACCATCGCCCCATCCCTCAATCCCACCTACCCACCATCGCCCCATCCCTCAATCCCACCTACCCACCATCGCCCCATCCCTCAATCCCACCTACCCACCATCGCCCCATCCCTCAATCCCACCTACCCACCATCGCCCCATCCCTCAATCCCACCTACCCACCTTCTCCCCATATCCCTCAACCCCACCCACCCACCTTCTCCCCATATCCCTCAATCCCACCCACCCACCTTCTCCCCATATCCGTCAATTCCACCTACCCACCATCGCCCCATCCCTCAATCCCACCTACCCACCTTCTCCCCATATCTGTCAATCCCACCTACCCACCATCGCCCCATCCCTCAATCCCACCTACCCACCATCGCCCCATCCCTCAATCCCACCTACCCACCTTCTCCCCAAATCCCTCAACCCCACCTACCCACCTTCTCCCCATATCCCTCAACCCCACCTACCCACCTTCTCCCCATATCCCTCAATCCCACCTACCCACCATCGCCCCATCCCTCAATCCCACCTTCTCCCCATATCCCTCAATCCCACCTACCCACCATCGCCCCATCCCTCAATCCCACCCACCCACCATCGCCCCATCCGTCAATCCCACCTACCCACCATCTCCCCATATCCGTCAATCCCACCTACCCACCATCGCCCCATCCCTCAATCCCACCTACCCACCATCGCCCCATCCCTCAATCCCACCTACCCACCATCGCCCCATCCGTCAATCCCACCTACCCACCTTCTCCCCATCCCTCAATCCCACCTACCCACCATCGCCCCATCCGTCAACCCCACCTACCCACCATCGCCCCATCCCTCAATCCCACCTACCCACCATCGCCCCATCCCTCAATCCCACCTACCCACCATCGCCCCATCCCTCAATCCCACCTACCCACCTTCTCCCCATCCCTCAATCCCACCTACCCACCATCGCCCCATCCGTCAACCCCACCATCGCCCCATCCCTCAATCCCACCTACCCACCATCGCCCCATCCCTCAATCCCACCTACCCACCATCGCCCCATCCCTCAATCCCACCTACCCACCATCGCCCCATCCCTCAACCCCACCCACCCACCATCGCCCCATCCCTCAATCCCACCCACCCACCTTCTCCCCATATTCCCCAATCCCACCTACCCACCATCGCCCCATCCCTCAATCCCACCTACCCACCTTCTCCCCATCCCTCAATCCCACCTACCCACCATCGCCCCATCCCTCAATCCCACCTACCCACCATCGCCCCATCCCTCAATCCCACCTACCCACCATCGCCCCATCCCTCAATCCCACCCACCCACCTTCTCCCCATATCCGTCAATCCCACCTACCCACCATCGCCCCATCCCTCAATCCCACCTACCCACCATCGCCCCATCCCTCAACCCCACCCACCCACCATCGCCCCATCCCTCAATCCCACCTACCCACCATCGCCCCATCCCTCAATCCCACCTACCCACCATCGCCCCATCCCTCAATCCCACCTACCCACCATCGCCCCATCCCTCAATCCCACCTACCCACCATCGCCCCATCCCTCAATCCCACCTACCCACCATCGCCCCATCCCTCAATCCCACCCACCCACCATCGCCCCATCCCTCAATCCCACCTACCCACCATCGCCCCATCCCTCAATCCCACCTACCCACCATCGCCCCATCCCTCAATCCCACCTACCCACCATCGCCCCATCCCTCAATCCCACCCACCCACCATCGCCCCATCCCTCAATCCCACCTACCCACCATCGCCCCATCCCTCAATCCCACCCACCCACCTTCTCCCCATATCCGTCAATCCCACCCACCCACCTTCTCCCCATCCCTCAATCCCACCTACCCACCATCGCCCCATCCCTCAATCCCACCTACCCACCATCGCCCCATCCCTCAATCCCACCTACCCACCATCGCCCCATCCCTCAATCCCACCCACCCACCATCGCCCCATCCCTCAATCCCACCCACCCACCATCGCCCCATCCCTCAATCCCACCTACCCACCATCGCCCCATCCCTCAATCCCACCCACCCACCTTCTCCCCATCCCTCAATCCCACCTACCCACCATCGCCCCATCCCTCAACCCCACCTACCCACCATCGCCCCATCCCTCAATCCCACCTACCCACCATCGCCCCATCCCTCAATCCCACCTACCCACCTTCGCCCCATCCCTCAATCCATTTACACTGCCTGTTTTCATGTCCTTCTCTGGGCAGTTGTTGCGCTCCTTGAGCCACGGCTGGCACCCAAGAGTAAACCAGATGCTGGATGTTGTGGTTCCTTTGAATATTTTGTCACTGTCGCTCGGACTCTAAACGCATCTGGCCAATATTTATCATTACTTTAAAAAAAATATTTATCCCTCAATCAACATCACTAAAAAAACACAAAGATGATCTGGTCATTGTCTCATTGCTGTTTGTGGGAGCTTGCTGTGTGCAGATTGACTGCCACGTTTCCTACATTACAACAGAGAGTACACTTCAAAAAAAAAAGTACTTCATTGGCTGTGAAGCGCTTTGGGACGTCCGGTGGCCATGAAAGGCACTATACAAATGCAAGAGTTCTTTTAAAATCTGTTTTAGTGAAGTTGGTTGAGGGATGAATATTGGCCCCAGGACACCGGGGAGAACACATCGGAGGGAGGAGAGAGGAAGTTGATCTCAGAAAGCAGTAGTGTTAGCACTGGGAACTCTGTAACCTGCCTGACAAAGGACTGGATCAAATTACACATTGCAGACAAACTATTGGGCATATCCTCAAGTACAATGAGAAGAACGCATGCATACGTTTAATTGTGCTCCGTATTGTGCATTGGGGGCAGTTCAGAGAAGGTTCATGAGGTTGATTCCTGAGATGAAGGGGTTGTCTTATGAAGAAAGGTTGAGGAAAGGTATGGTTGTGGCAGAGCCACCAAGGGGACTCTGATCTTATGTACATAATTATCTTTAACTAATTGTTAGCTACAGAATGAATCTGTGTCTCTGTTCATATTATCGCATGTACATAGCGCGGTCCCTTTAAGACTGAGACCCAACGCGATGACGTCATCACGTTGATCACATGATCCTCCAGCGGCGGGAAAACGGGATGACATCATGACGTCCAACCAGGGAGGGGCTCTAGTCAGTCCTCGTGGAGCTAGCAACCAGTACAGACCTGTTATCAAGCTTTCCATTGTTTTAGTGTTAAACTCTGTTTCTTAGTATTAAACATCGTTTGTTTGCTAGACTGACTCGATCTCAGTCCTTTAGTTAGGAATCTAGCCGTTCCTACAGTGGTGACCCCAAATTTTCGTGAACAATTTTCGCGAAAGAAGCGTAACGAAACATGGAAGCACACGCCGTGGCTTTGAAGCTCCCACAGTTTTGGGAACAACATGCTGCCTCCTGGTTCGTCCAAGCAGAAGCACAATTCGAACTCCGTAACATCGCTGCGGATGAAACCCGCTACCTCCACGTGGTCTCCGCACTCCACAGCTCCACGGCCGCATGGATCATCAGCCTGCCCGAAAACCCCCCAGAGGCCAGCAAGTATGATGCTCTTAAAGCGCGGTTAATACAGGTCTTCAGACTCACGAAGGCAGAGCGGGCCCGCCGGCTGCTCGCTATGCCCGGCCTGGGCGATTCCAAGCCATCTGAGATAATGAGCCAGATGCTCACGCTCCTGGGCTCCGAACCCCAATGCTTCCTTTTTCGGGAGTTATTCCTGAGTCAACTCCCCAAACAGGTTCAAGCCGCTCTCGCTAGATCGGACACCGCAGATTGCGCAGCACTGGCTGCAGAAGCAGACACGGTTTATGCGGTCACGCAGCAATGCTGCTCCGCCACGAGACAACCCTCCGTGGATGCCGCCCCGATGCCTCCGTCCCCCAGCTTGTGTTTTTACCATGCCCGTTTCGGCGCGAAAGCCAGAAGCTGCCACCCTCCTTGCAGTTTCGCGCCTAAAAAAAAACAGCAACCCCGGCAGCAGCCCCAGAAAAGGAGGATCGAGTTTAAGGTACGGGCCGCGGCCGCGATTTTGATTGGGAATTCCGGGAAGCTCCTCTACATTACCGATTCCCTTTTGGGCCGGCGCTTTTTATGCGACACCGGGGCGCACTGCAGCATCCTTCCTGCCTCAGCACTTGACATCTAGTCTGGGAGGCACGGTCCCGCCCTCGAGGCAGCTAATGGCGGGGCCATTCGTACCTTTGGCAAACGGCAGGTCCGGTTGTGCTTCGGCGGACAACGGTTTCTGTGGGAATTTATCACAGTCAAAGTTTCACAAGCCATCCTCGGCGCGGATTTCTTATGCGCCAACAGCCTCTTGGTAGATGTCCGAAACCGTCGACTGGTCAACGCGGCTACCTTCCATTCCATTCCGTGCTTCCGCAGTTCCGCACTGGCCCATACTGTCTCCTGCGCGTTACCCTCGCCGGACGAATTCACCCGCCTACTAAGTGAATTCCCGGAGCTGACCAAGCCCACTTTCTCCGCCTCGGCAGCTAAGCATGGTGTCCAACACCAAATTACTACGACCGGCTCCCCAGTGTACGCACAAGCTCGGCGACTGGAACCCGGTAAGCTCGCGGCAGCGAAGGCCGAGTTTGCCACGATGGAGCGGCTGGGGATTATTCGCCGGTCGAATAGTCCCTGGTCCTCACCCCTACATATCGTTCCAAAGCCCGGCGACGGATGGCGGCCATGTGGGGACTACCGTCGACTGAATGATGCAACGACGCCCGATCGGTACCCGATCCCGCACATTCAAGACTTTTCCACCCATTTGGCGGGAAACTCAATCTTCTCCAAGGTCAACCTCGTCCGGGGCTACCATCAGGTCCCCGAACACCAGCAGGACATCCAAAAAACTGCGGTTATTACTCCCTTTGGACTGTTCGAGTTCCTCAGAATGCCTTTTGGGCTCAAGAACGTCGCGCAGGCCTTTCAACGACTCATGGACTCGGTCCTGCGGGATCTTCAGTTTTTATTTGTTTATCTGGACGATATCCTGATAGCCAACTCCACCACGTCGACCATCTCCGCACCCTTTTTCGGCGCCTCAGCCAGCATGGCCTCATAATCAACAGTTGACTTCTTGGGCCACCGCATTACCCAGGAGGGTGCAATCCCGCTGCAGTCAAAGGTCGAGGCAATTTCGGCATTCCCGAAGCCACAGTCCACCAAAGCCCTCCAAGAATTCTTGGGCATGGTGAACTTCTATAACTGCTTTGTGCCGAAGGCAGCACAACTCATGCAGCCCCTCTACGAGGCCCTCAAAGGCAAGATGGGAAAGGATGCAATAACCTGGACGGCAGCAATGGACGACGCTTTCGGCAACACAAAAACCGCTCTAGCCAATGCAACTATGTTGGCGCACCCTCTGCCAGGAGCCACCATCGCCCTCACCACGGACGCTTCCGACTATGCCATAGGCGCCGTGCAAGCACAGTGGATCAACGGGTCGTGGCAGCCACTGGCGTTCTTCAGCCGCCAACTCCGGCACAACGAACGCAAATATAGTACTTTCGACAGTGAGTTGCTGGCACTGTTCCTGGCCATTCGCCATTTTCGTTTCCTGTTGGAGGGACGTCCCTTCACCGCGTTTATAGATCACAAACCACTGACTTTTGCAATGGCCAAGACCGCCGAACCGTGGTCGGCCCGACAGCAGAGACAGCTAACTTACATTTCGGAATTCACGACAGACATCCAGCACGTAGCTGGCAAGGACAATTTGGTAGCCGATTGCCTTTCTCGCGTGCCCGTACGGGCAGTCCAGTTGGGCATTGATTATGCCCTCATGGCCACTGACCAAACATCAGACCCTGAAACGCAGTCGTATTGCGCCGACACCTCTAGCCTCCAACTGGCCGATGTGCAATTCCACGCAGCAGGCACCTCGTTGCTCTGCGATGTCTCCATGGGGGACCCTCGCCCGATCATTCCAGCTGCCTGGCGCCGCCAAGTCTTCGATGCCATCCATGGGCTTTCGCACCCGGGTGTGAAAGCAGCCCAAAAATTACTGTCGGCTAAGTTCGTCTGGAGAGGAATGCGTAAGGATATCCGTGACTGGGCTAAGACCTGCGTCGTCTGTCAAAATTCTAAGGTGCAGCGCCACGTCAGGGCCCCATTGGCCATGTTCGCTGTACCAGAACGGCGATTCGACCACGTCAACGTGGATCTCGTCGGACCGCTGCCACCGTCCCAGGGTTTCACACACATTCTAACCATGGTCGATCGTACTACCAGATGGCCCAAGGCAGTACCTTTGGCGTTTACTACGTCTGCCGATGTAGCCAGAGCGTTCCTCTCCTCGTGGGTCGCACGTTCCGGTGGATATTTCTTCAGTTCACAATTTTCGTCCGAGCTCTGGAACGCTGTGGCCCAGGGTCTTGGCACCAAACTCCACCGCACTACGGCCTATCACCCACAGGCAAACGGTTTGTGCGAACGTTTCCACCGATCGTTAAAGGCATCGCTGAGAGCCAGCTTCCAAGGCGCCGGCTGGGTGGATAAGCTTCCATGGGTCATGTTGGGGCTGCGCACGGCACCCAAAGAGGACCTGCAATCATCTGCCGCAGAGCTCGTGTACGGTCAGCCACTCCGCGTACCGGGAGATTTCCTGCCGCTTCCCACCGCGCCATGGTCTGCGGCCGACCAACTCGGCAACCACCGGGAAATGGCCAAGGCTTTTGCGCCCATTCCGACTTCGCATCACGGCCTGCCATCTTCGCACGTTCCAGCAGAGCTAAAAAATGCTGAATTCGTATTCATTCGGCATGATGCCCATAGGGATCCGCTCAAGGCTCCCTACACAGGACCTTTCCACGTAATAGAGCCCAGCGACAAGAGTTTCTCGGTTGACATCGGTGGTAAACCAGACCACATCTCCATTGATCGTCTCAAACCGGCGCATCTGGACATCGACCGGCCAGTAGAGACTGCAAAGCCACCACGCCGTGGCCGCCCTCCAGCTGCACCCGCACCAGTCCGAAGGCTCCCATCTGCCAGCCCGCCCGCTGTTCAACAACGTTCACTCCGTGAATACAGGAGTCGCTCTGACAGGCTTGTCAGACCTCCTAGTCGATTGACTTTTACTGTTAAAGACAATTCTGGGGGGGCGCATGTGGCAGAGCCACCAAGGGGACTCTGATCTTATGTACATAATTATCTTTAACTAATTGTTAGCTACAGAATGAATCTGTGTCTCTGTTCATATTATCGCATGTACATAGCGCGGTCCCTTTAAGACTGAGACCCAACGCGATGACGTCATCACGTTGATCACGTGATCCTCCAGCGGCGGGAAAACGGGATGACGTCATGACGTCCAACCAGGGAGGGGCTCTAGTCAGTCCTCGTGAAGCTAGCAACCAGTACAGACCTGTTATCCAGCTTTCCATTGTTTTAGTGTTAAACTCTGATACATGATCAGTGGTGTACATTTAAGGAGTTATTTTACAACTTCCAAAAAATATATATTCCACTGAGAAGAAAAGGGTGTAAAAGAAAAGACAGCCATCCGTGGCTAAGTAAAGAAATTAAGGATAGTATTCGACTAAAAACAAGGGCATATAATGTAGCCAAATCTAGTGGGAGGATAGAGGATTGGGAAAACTTTAAAAGACAGCAAAAAATAACAAAAAGATTGATTAAGAAAGGGAAGATAGATTATGAAAGTAAATTAGCAAAAAATATAAAAACAGATAGTAAGAGTTTTTATAGTTATATAAAAAGAAAAAGGGTGGCTAAAGTAAATATTGGTCCCTTAGAGGATGAGACCGGGAAATTAATGGTGGGAAACATGGAGATGGCAAAAACATTGAATGAATATTTTATATCAGTCTTTACAGTAGAAGACACTAAGAATATCCCAACACTGGACAAGCAGGGGGCTAAAGGGGGGGAGGAGCTAAACACGATCAAAATCACTAAGGAAGTGGTACTCAGTAAAATAATGGGACTCAAGGCGGATAAATCACCTGGACCTGATGGCTTACATCCTAGGGTCTTGAGGGAAGTGGCGGTAGGGATTGTGGATGCATTGGTAATAATTTTCCAAAACTCCCTGGACTCGGCAAAGGTCCCGGCAGACTGGAAAACTGCTAATGTAACACCCTTATTTAAAAAGGGCAGTAGACAGAAGGCTGGAAACTATAGACCGGTTAGCCTAACATCTGTGGTAGGTAAAATTTTGGAGTCCATTATTAAGGAGACAGGAACAGGACATTTGGATAATCATAATTTAATAGGACAAAGTCAGCATGGTTTTATGAAGGGGAAGTCATGTTTGACAAATTTGCTGGAGTTCTTTGAGGAAGTAACATATAGGGTGGATAAAGGGGAACCAGTGGACATAGTGTATTTAGAATTCCAAAAAGCATTTGACAAGGTGCCACACAAAAGATTATTGCTTAAGATAAAAAATCACGGGATTGGGGGTAATATTCTGGCATGGATAGAGGATTGGCTATCTAACAGAAGGCAGAGAGTTGGGATAAATGGTTCATTCTCAGACTGGCAATCAGTAACTAGTGGTGTTCCGCAGGGGTCAGTGCTGGGTCCCCAACTCTTTACAATCTATATTAACGATTTGGAGGAGGGGACCGAGTGTAACATATCAAAGTTTGCAGATGATACTAAGATGGGAGGGAAAGTAGTGAGTGAGGAGGACATAAAAAACCTGCAAGGGGACATAGACAGGCTAAGTAAGTGGGCAGAGATTTGGCAGATGGAATACAATACTGGAAAGTGTGAGGTTATGCACTTTGGCAGGAAAAATCGTAGAGCAAGTTATTATCTTAATGGCAAGAAACTGGAAAGTACTGAAGTACAAAGGGATCTGGGGGTCCTGGTGCATGAAACTCAAAAGGTTAGTATACAGGTGCAGCAAGTGATTAAGAAGGCCAATGGAATGTTGGCTTTCATTGCTAGGGGGATAGAATATAAAAATAGGGAGGTATTGCTTCAGTTGTACAAGGTATTGGTGAGACCGCACCTGGAATACTGCGTACAGTTTTGGTGTCCATACTTAAGAAAGGACATACTTGCTCTCGAGTCAGTGCAAAGAAGGTTCACTCGGTTAATCCCGGGGATGAGGGGATGGACATATGAGGAGAGGTTGAGTAGATTGGGACTCTACTCATTGGAGTTCAGAAGAATGAGAGGCGATCTTATTGAAACATATAAGATTGTGAAGGGGTTGGATCGGGTGGATGCGGGGAAGATGTTCCCGATGATGGGTGAAACTAGAACTAGGGGGCATAGTCTTAGAATAAGGGGCTGCTCTTTCAAAGCTGAGATGAGGGGGAACTACTTCACTCAGAGGGTGGTAGGTCCATGGAATATGCTGCCCCAAAAAGCTGTAGAAGCTACATCATTACATAAATTTAAAACAGAAATAGACAGTTTCCTAGAAGTAAAGGGAATTAAGGGTTACGGGGAGCGGGCAGGAATTTGGACATGAGTCTAGGTTCGGATCGGTCATGGCCCTGTGGGTAGCGGAGCGGGCCCAGGGGCCGTGTAGCCTGACCCTGCTCCTATTTCGTGTGTCTAATTCTGTTAGATTCAGGAGATGGTTCTGTGATAGTGGATTGGCGGTTAGGATCAGATCAGCCATGATCTTATTGAATGGCGGAGCAGGCTCGAGGGGCCAATTGGCCTACTCCTGCTCCTATTTCTTATGTTCTTATGTTTATTAGTATTATAAACATCGTTTGTTTAATAGACTGACTCGATCTCAGTCCTTTAGTTAGGAATCTAGCCGTTCCTACATGGTAATATATTAGCATGGATAGAGGATTGGCTAACTAACAGAAAACAGAGAGTCGGGATAAATGGATCATTTTCAGGTTGGCTAACTGTAACTAGTGGGGTGCCACAGGGATCAGTGCTGGGGACTCAACTATTTACAATCTATATTGATGACTTGGATGAAGAGACCGAGTGTACTGTAGCCAAATTTGCTGATGATACAAAGATAGGTGGGAAAGCAAGTTGTGAGGAGGACACAAAGAGTCTACAGAGGGATATAGACAGGTTAAGTGAGTGGGGAAAAAATTGGCAGATGGAGTATAATGTGGGAAAGTGTGAGGTTATCCACTTTGGTAGGAAGAATAAAAAAGCAAAATATTATTTAAATGGCGAGAGACTACAGAATGCTGCAGTACAGAGGGATCTGGGGGTCCTCATACATGAAACACAAAAAGGCAAATGGAATATTGGCCTTTATTGCAAGTGGGATGGAGTATAAATGTAGGGAAGTCTTGCTACAACTGTACAGGGTGCTGGTGAGACCACACCTGGAGAACTGCGTACAGTTTTGGTCTCCTTATTTAAGGAGCGATTATACTTGCATTGGAGGCAGTTCAGAGGAGGTTCACTAGGTTGATTCCTGAGATGAGGGGGTGGTGTTATGAGGAAAGGTTGAGCAGGTTGGGCCTGTACTCATTGGAGTCTAGAAGAATGGGAGGTGATCTTATTGAAACATAAGATTCTGAGGGGGTTGGACAGGGTAGATGCAGGGAGGACGTTTCCCCTTGTGGGGGAATCTAGAACTAGGGGGCATAGTTTCAGAATAAGGGGTCGCCCAATTAAGGCGGGGATGAGGAGGAATTTCTTCTCTGAGGGTTGTGAATCTTTGGAATTCTCTACCCCAGAGAGCTGTGGCGGCGGAGTCATTGAGTATATTCAAGGAGGAGATTGACAGATATTTGAACTACAGGGGAGTCAAGGGTTATGGGGAACAGGCAGAAAAGTGGAGTTGAAGCCAAGATCAGATCAGCCATGATCTTAATGAATGGTGGACCAGGCTTGAGGGGCCGAATAGAAACATAGAAAAATAGGAGCAGGAGTAGGCCATTCGGCCCTTCGAGCCTGCTCCGCCATTCAATATGATCATGGCTGATCCTCTATCTCAATACCATATTCCCGCTCTCTCCCCATACCCCTTGACCCCTTTTGTGTCTAGAAACCTATCTATCTCCTTAAATATATTCAGTGACTTGGCTTCCACAGCCTTCTGTGGTAGAGAATTCCACATGTTCACCACCCTCTGAGTGAAGAAATTTCTCATCATCTCAGTCCTAAATGTCCTACCCCGTATCCTGAGACTGTGACCCCTCGTTCTAGACCCCCCAGCCAGGGGAAACGTCCTCCCTGCATCCAGTCTGTCTAGCCTGTCAGAATTTTATACGTTTCAATGAGATCCCCTCATTCTTCTAAACTCTCGTGAATACAGGCCTAGTCGACCCAATCTCTCCTCATACGACAGTCCTGCCATCCCAGGAATCAGTCTGGTGAACCTTCACTGCAGTCCCTCTATGGCAAGTCTATCCTTTCTTAGGTAACTGCACACAGTACTCCAGGTGTGGTCTCACCAAGGCCCTGTATAACTGTTGTAAGCCATCCTTGCTCCTGTACTCAAATCCTCTTGCAATAAAGACCAACATACCATTTGCCTTCCTAACTGCTTGCTGCGCCTGCATGTTTGCTTTCAGTGACTGGTATACAAGGACACCCAGGTCCCTTTGTACATCAACATTTCCCAATCTAGCACCATTTAAGTAATACTGCGCCTTTCTGTTTTTCCTACTGAAGTGGATGGCCTACTCCTGCTCCTATTTCTTATGTTCTTATATCTGCTGCTCATCAAATTGCTTTGTACACTGAAGTAAAGAATAAAGGTGCTGCCAACCACAACCATCGACTGATTTCGTTTCTACTCAAGTGAGCGACGCACGTTTATAGAATTACACTTGGTGAGCCGGCCGGGATGGCCTGAACTTGCGGCTTTTTTTTGCAAAGCTGGGGATGACTGACGCTGGACTGAAGTGAAACCAGAACCATCGAGGGCTCCGATTGCGAAGGGGCCCTGGGACAGGTGGTAGAGCGTTTCCACCGTCGGCGACCCACAGCGACACCTGCACAGCAAGACTCCGGGTCAAGAATGCCTAGAAACATAGGAGATAGGAGCAGGAGTAGGCCATTCGGCCCCTCGAGCCTGCTCCGCCATTCAATGAGATCATGGCTGATCATCCAAATTCAGTACCCTGTCCCTGTCTTCTCCCCATATCCCTTGATCCCTTTGGCCTTAAGAAATATATCTAACTCCTTCTTGAATATATTTAATGAATTGGCCTCAACTGCCTTCTGTGGTAGAGAATTCCACAGGTTCACCACTCTCTGGGTGAAGAAATTCCTCCTCATTTCAGTCCTAAATGTCCTACCCCTTATCCTTAGACTATGACCCAAGGAGATAGTGGGGATCAAGAAATTCAGTAACTTTGCAAAAGGCTGAAGACCGTCACCACTCCCTATCTCTGAAAAACCGGAGGGCCGGCTAAATAATGAGCTGATTAAAAAGCGAAAAGACATCTGTGAGAACTTAGGGTAAAGGTTGTGCTCAGATAAGGATAGCTTGAGATGCAAGAAATGAGGAGCGAGAGGGTGACTAAAATAACAGGTACCAGACAGTTAATGAAGGCCATGTGGGCGCAGGGGAGAAAAAGGTAGAAATGAACAGTTATTGAACACTGAAGGCAGTGCGAAACCAGAGGAAGAGAAACTTCAGTCAACAGAACACAGCAAGACTAAAGAGAAAGAGACGGTGCCGCAGTCACCTGGTGGGCAGGCTACTGGGGTTCCAAGGAACCGATTACGACTATCATCTTGTTAAGCCTGAGGAAGAGAGTGTTTGAAGACCAGGACCTCAAACCCGGCACTAAGCTCATGGCCTACAGAGCAGTAGTGATACCCGCCTTCCTGTATGCTTCAGAGACATGGACCATGTACAGCAGGCACCTCAAAGCACTGGAGAGGTACCACCAACGCTGCCTCCGCAAGATCCTGCAAATCCATTGGTAGGATAGGCGCACCAACGTCCGTGTTCTCAGTCAGGCCAACATCCCCAGCATCGAAGCTTTGACCACGCTCGATCAGCTCCGATGGACGGGTCACATTGTCCGCATGCCCAATACGAGACTCCCAAAACAAGCGCTCTACTTGGAGCTCCGTCACGGCAGGAGAGCCCCAAGTGGGCAGAGGAAACGCTTCAAGGACACCCTCAAAGCCGCCTTAAAAAAGTGCAACATCCCCACCTGTTAGATCCGTGTGTTAATGGAGACACGGAATGCAGGAGTTGATTTAACAAGTGTTTACTGAACAAAGTCTGGAGGTGAACTAACTACACAAGACGCTACACAGGCTTATATACCCGAGTGGTCACTACTGGTACTACAGTGTACAGGGGCTTCAAAAACATAGTTCCTCTTAAAGGTACATACACTACAATTCCTCCCCTTTTAGATAAATAGTACATAACATTTTAAGTAACCATTAAATAACATTTTTACAAGAACAATAATATACACATTTGCTGAAGTTAATCAATTACAAATTCAGTCTCTCTGGAGGCTTCCTGACTCGGTCCGGATAACGCCTCGGTGGTGTAGTAGGTTCTTTTGGCAAGGTCGATTCGGCTTCAATGCCAGTGTCAGGTTCATCTGGTTCCAGTATCACCGGATCGGAGGTAGATACTATGGGTATCTCTGCTTCATCACTAGGCGTATAGAGTTGTGGTGTAGGTTGTCCTTTTTCGGATGACTCTATGATCTGGTCAGCATGGCACCTTATTATGCTTTCTCCAATGTCCACGGTATACATCAGCGGTCCTAGTCGTGTGCAAATAGTTCCAGGCTGCCATTTCTCGGTACGGTAGTCCCGGGCCAAAACTGGTTGACCTATCTGGAAGGTTCTAGTTGGCCTTTCATTCATGCTTTGAAATTGCCGGTTCTCTACATCCCTTCTGATGTTTGGCTTGACCAAATCCAGCCGGCATTTTAGTCTTCTATTGAAAAACATCATGGCGGGGGTTTGGTTTGTAACCACATGTGTTGCATTCCTGTACGCAAACAAGAAGTTATCTACCTTATGTTGTAGATTTATGTCTTCATTACCCATGGCCTTTATGGCCTTCTTGAAGGTCTGGACACACCTTTCAGCCAATCCATTGGTGGCGGGATGGTATGGGGCGGACATGTAGTTTTTTAAGAACTTCCTGAATTCTTCGGATACAAATTGCGGTCCATTATCAGAACAGATCTGTTCAGGCAGCCCATTCCTGGCGAATATGGTCCTTAATACTGTGATGGTTTTTTCCGTGGTGGTGGAGGACATCTTTATTACCTCCGGCCACTTGGAGTATGCATCCACCGCGATTAAGAACATTGAGTCCATAAATGGACCAGCAAAGTCGATATGTACCCTTTGCCATGGAGATGAGGGCCACTCCCATGGATGTAGAGGGGCTTGTGGTGGGGCATTTTGGACCTTCTGGCATCCTAGACAGCTCTTGGTCATTTCTTTGATGTCTCCATCGATACCTGGCCACCACACAAACGCTCTGGCTAAGTTCTTCATTTTCACTCCACCCAGATGCCCCTCGTGAAGCTCCTTTAGCACTCTATCCTTGAGTTTGGGTGGAGTCACCACTCTGGATCCACACATCAAGGTTCCTCAGCACACTGACAGCTGTTCTCTTCTTTGCGAGAATGCTGGCAACAGTGGTTCGCCATGTGCTGGCCATCCCTTCACCGTTAAATCGTAGACTCGTGAGAGAGTCGGGTCATTTCGCGTTTCCTTTTCAATGGTAGAATTTGTCACCGGTAGACATTCCACTATGGTCGAGTGGAACATCTCCACTGGGTCCACTTTAGGTGCCTCTTCCACCATTGGCAACAGTAGGCACGATAACCCGTCAGCATTCCCATGCTGTTTTGTTCCTTTGTACTCTATGTCATATTGGTGTGCCCCTCGGGAAAGGGACCACCTCTGTGGCCTTTGCGCTGTCATAATGGGAACGTCCTTTTTAGGGTTGAATATAGAGACGAGGGGTTGATGGTCAGTCAACAAGGTAAATTTTTGTCCGTGTAGGTAATGGTTGAATTTCTTCACCCCCCACACCAGGCTGAGTGCCTCCCTGTCGATCTGGGCATAGTTACGCTCAGCTGAGTTCAATGAGCATGACGCAAAAGCTATCGGCTGCTCCGAGCCATCAGGGAATCTATGCGATAATACCGCTCCCACGCCGTAAGGGGATGCATCGCACGCCAGTCTGATTGGCAGTGATGGGTTGTAATGAGCCAACACTTCCCTGGACGTGATCAAGCCTTTGCATTTATGGAAGGCACGTTTACAGTCTTTGCTCCGTTTCTAAACTACTCCTGTTTGTAGCAGTTCGTTAAGCGGGTGCAGAACCGTCGACAAGTTTGGTAAAAATTTATGATAGTAATTTACTAATCCCAGGAACGACCTTAATTGTGAGACATTTTCAGGCGCTGGGGCCTTTACGACCGCTTCAATTTTTTCAGGTGATTTATGCAACCCTTCTTCATTTATGACATGGCCACAATATGATATTTGTTTCTGGAAAAATTCGCATTGGGGCGATTTGCTCGTAGGCCCCGTTCTCTCAGCCTCATGAGCACCTGCTCCAAGTTGGCAAGGTGCTCGTTGTCGTTTTCTCCTGTTACAAGGATGTCGTCTAGGTAGCATTGAGTCCCCGGAATCCCTTGCAGGACTTGCTCCATAGCTCTTTGCCAGATAGCCGGAGCTGATGCCACTCTGAAAACCAGTAGATTGTACTGGTACAGGCCTTTGTGTGTGTTTATCGTGAGATACTTTTTAGAGGCCTCCTCAACCTCCATCTGTAGATATGCCTGTGCTAAGTGAATTTTGGTGAAACGTTTCCCTCCGGATAGTGAGGCAAAAATATCTTCTATCCTCGGAAGAGGATACTGTACCGTGTGAAGAACCGGGTTTACAGTCACCTTGAAGTCCCCACAGATGCGAACTTTTCTCTGTTCTTCAGATTTATCATTATTCAACGTTTTCTTCATGACCGGGACGATGGGTGTTGCCCACTCGCTCCAATCTACCTTGGATAACACGCCTGCTTTTTCCAAATTCTCCAGCTCTGCCTCGACGGCTGGACGAATTGCGTATGGCACCGGCCTTGCCTTAAAAAACTTGGGAATTGCCGCATCTTCCACTTTTATTGAGGCGGTGGCGCCTTTCAGGGTTCCTAGTTGCTGTTGAAACACTTCTTTGGCGTTAGCCAAGATTTCTTTTAATCGTCCAGGTATGACGTCATCATCGTTTTTTTTCTTACTGGTCACCGTCAGTGCCTGAATGGAGTGCCAGTCTAAACGTATCTTTCTGATCCATTCACGTCCCAACAACGGTGGACCACCATCTTGCAGAACGTATAAATACAACTTCTGTATTTCCTTGCCGTTGTATACAACAGGCACCCTTATTTTCCCTCTGGGGTATACTTTCTGCCCCGTATATGTCTTCAAGACAATGGATGTGTCTTTCAAAGGTATATGCGGAAATAGCCGCTCGTAATCCCGTCGACTCATGACGGTCAGAGCTGATCCTGTATCTAGCTCCATTTTGACTGGGGACCCCGCTATCATGAGGGTAACCCAAATGGTCTGGTAATCTTCTTTGGCAATTACATTATGTAATTTGAGACAGCTTAGTCTCTTGTTTCCGGAGTCGCTATCGCTCTTCTGGTCTTCGGAGCTACTGTCCATCATCATTTGTACCTTTCTGTACTTTTCCTTATTGACCTTTTTACTGTCAGCGGATTTCTTTCCAGATCTGCATACACGTGCAATGTGTCCCATCTTGCCGCATTGCCTGCATGCTTTGTCCTTGAACCAGCAGTCCTTCTGGTCATGGGTGGATCTGCCGCAGCGATAACATCTCTCAAAACCCCGTGTCATTTCATGGGTGCCGAAGTCCTGTGGCTTTTGCTGTATCTCTGCAGCTCCTCTTGCTGCTGCTTCGTATGATACAGCCACACTGAAAGCCTTGTCCAGTGTTAAATCTTTCTCAGAAAGTAGTCTTTTCTGTGTTCCTTCGCTTAGGAGACCGCAGACGAATTTGTCTCGTAGAGAATCTGCCAGTCCTGCCCCGAATTGGCAGTGCTTTGACAGCTTTCATAATTCGGTGAGGTAATCAGCGTTACTTTCATTCTTGTGCTGATTCCTCCTGAAGAATTTGAATCGTTCCGCTATCAGCAGCGGTGTTGGGTTTAAGTGCTCCTGTAAGGTATCAACAATCTCATTAAAATTCTTGTCCATCGGTTTGGCTGGAGTGATCAAGTTTCGTAACAGCCCGTATGTCCTTGCGCCCATCAGATTTAGAAGTACCGATGCCTTTTTATCATCCGCTACTTCATTCGCCTTGCAATATACCTCCACTCTTTCCACATATGTGGTCCAATCTTCTATATCACTATCGAAAGCAGTAATATTGCCAGTCTTCGGCATCTTGAAAATCTAAAATGGCGCTTCCCGCGCTTTTACTCCATCCCCGATGGATCAAAATGGCGCCTCCCGCGCTTTTCTTTCTTCCCCGCCGAGTTAAGATGGCGCCTCCTGCGCTTTCCCGCCGCTGCCAACGCTGTTCTCCGCGGTTCCCGTTGCGACCTGCAGCTTTTTGCGGTATTTCTATATTTTTTTTAATATATCGCTTCAATAGTTTCTCCGTTACTTGGAGAACCGTTCCCGTCGTGGAGCGGACCCTCTGGGACTTTCCCCTCCCTCTGCTCGGTCCGAACGCCGACCTGCTTTGCAGCACCGGCCGTGCCCTGAGTGCTCCACCCTCTCTCTCTCTTTGCTTCTGCTTCCCGACTCGCTGCCCGGCCCCGTTGCAGAGCCACCCGATCGAGCTCTAGCCCGCCGCAGCCCAGGAAGGATCAGTGCACTACCTGCCACCAGCCCGTTTAGCTGGGGAAACCACAGACTGGAGACCAAGCCTGGCCCTCGTTTTTGAGTTTCTTCGAGTTATTTATTTATTTATTTATTTTTCTGGCTTCGACCTTCGTCTGAGGAATCGATCCCCTTGAGGTGCTGCCGAATTGCAGGTAAGTTCGTTTCTAACTCGTCACCACTGTTAGATCCGTGTGTTAATGGAGACACGGAATGCAGGAGTTGATTTAACAAGTGTTTACTGAACAAAGTCTGGAGGTGAACTAACTACACAAGACGCTACACAGGCTTATATACCCGAGTGGTCACTACTGGTACTACAGTGTACAGGGGCTTCAAAAACATAGTTCCTCTTAAAGGTACATACACTACACCACCGACACCTGGGAATCCCTCGCCCAAGACTGCACAAAGCGGAGAAGCATCCGGGAAGGCGCCGAACACCTCGGGTCTCTTTGCTGGGAGCAAGCAGAAGCCAAGCACAAGCAGCGCAAAGTGCACACGTCAACCCTGTGAAGGAATAAACCATATTCAGAAAAATACACCATTCTATGAAAGAATTCTGATTAAAACATGACATACTGGGCTTGAAAATTTAAAAACCTAACAATGGAAAAGCTGTAAAAGCTGTAAACAGCATACAAGCTATTGAGATAAGATAAGTTGTTGACACTGAATCAATAGCCTTATTGAAGCAGAAGGTTAGAGGTTCCAGAAAGTCTGAAGCCTTGGACAGAACACAATACCATACCCAGTTAAAGTGTCTTAAACCAACACTTCGGAAAGAATCACATAAATTAAAGAAACATATGCCTTTGTAAAAGTAACATAAAATGAAACACGGAGACACGAACCAGTGTTACAAACAGTTGAGGTAACTAAGAAGACAATGGTGCATCCGGTTGAGGTATTTTTAATTTACATGTTGTAAAAAGATACAAACAGAAGACTTTGGTAAGAATGACATCAAATGGATGCACCAGCCATCAAATTGTTTTTATGATGAGCTTCGAACACCTAGGGTAGAGACACGAGTCTGCATTGCTACAAGCTGATCTAACTGTAAAAATAGCAGGGGTCAACAGAAAAATGACTAGAGATAATTAGCTTACATCAGCAGAAAACTTCAAAGGTCATACCACTGAGAAAGGGCATAAAAATTGGACTTTCAAATGAGAAGGCAGATTCGTTTGAAGGGGCAAAGCGATTCTCGGCTTCAGAGGCAAGCTCTGTAAGTCTACAACTCTTTGAGTCTCGGGAATCAAAGGTATTTGATTTTGGTGGATATCCTGGAATAAGACTAAGAAATGTAAAAATGTAACGAAGTTAAGATTTGAGAATAAGGATCTCTGATAATAAGATTGTAAAAGCTTTTGTATTTGGAACTGTTAATGTTGCGATTGAAATACTTACTGAAATTACATGTCGGTTCTTTAATAAATCTATATATTTTTAGAATTGTCTCACATAGTACTTCTGTATCAAACTCGTGAACTCAATCTCTGTACACTCTTTGGTGAGGAGTTGTAGAATTCTGGGGGAGTTTTCCGGATCCTCATAATATCCGGAAGGTTACAGTCCAGCTAAACTTATTGAAAGTGCTATCTGGAGGACAGTAACATCTTCATGCTGTTCCTTTCCTTTAAGGAGAGATAGTCTGGACCTTTAGACCCAATTAAGCGTCTTTAGGATTCGGCTACCTCTAACTTTAGTTGAAAGTGAACGTCTGGGGAATATGCCTGATCTGGGGTAGCCCTAAAGGGGCTAGGACTAGTAATAATCCCTTCAAACCCAAGCACCCCACCCACCCGCCCCTTCAACCACTGTCTGCCCACCTGTGACAGAGACTGTAGGTCCCGCATTGGACTCATCAGTCACCTGAGAACTCATCTTTAATGTGGAAGCAAGTCATCCTCGGTTCCGAGGGACTACCTAAGAAGAAGTTAAGTATTACTTCTTTGTACTGAATGTAAAGTGCTTAATAAATCTGTTATACTTATACACAATATACCTGTAGCAGGAATGGTTTGTTATAGTCACGGACAATTTAAATGTAAATTACGGATCTTACAAATCCTGCAGGGAGGTTGTGTTAAGGGAGGAAATATTGGAGACTGGTCACCTCCAATATAGGCTGTGTCCACGAAGCAGAGGGCCAAACATGGAACAGATGTAAAAATAAAGCAATAAAAGTAAAAAATGGATAAGGATGATAAGGATGTGGGCAGAAAACTATGCCCAGAAACACTGCAATGAAGGAACTTTTGAGGATGGCAAAACTTATGGAGAATTCACGATGAAGTGTGATCGTCTTAATGTAAATGAAAAAGATGAGACAACAAAATAACAACAGCTTGCATTTATACAGCGCCTTTAACGTAGTAAAATGTCCCAAGGCGCTTCACAGGAGCGATTGTCAAACAAAATTTGACACCCAGACACATGAGATATTAGGGCAGGTGACCAAAAGTTTGGTCAAAAAGGTAGGTTTTAAGGAGCGTCTTAAAGGAGGAAAGAGAGGTAGAGAGGCGGAGAGGTTTGGGGAGGAAATCTCAGAACTTAGGGCCCAGGCAGCTGAAGGCACGGCCGCCAATGGTGGAGCGATGGAAATTGGGGATGCTCAAGAAGCCAGAATTGGAGGAGCGCAGAGATCTTGGGGGGTGGTAGGGCTGGAGGACATTACAGAGATTGAGAGGAGGGGCAAGGCCCTGGAGGGGTCTGAAAACAAGGATGAGAATTTTGAAATCGAGGTGTTGCTTAACCTGTACAATGTAGGTCAGCGAGCACAGGGGGTGATGGGTGAACGGGACTTGGTGCGAGTTAGGACACGGGCAGCCGAGTTTTGGATGACCTCAAGTTTACGTAGGGTAGAACATGGGAGGCCAACACTGTGGTGGCAATGGTGCAAATAGCAGCTAATTTGAACGTACGATATACTAAATGTAGAGTTCTAAACAGAGTGGGCAGGCTCAGACTCTTCCGGCAGAAATGGAGAGCTTGAGAAATGAATTGGGAGCCGTACAGGCAGAGCGTAAATCAGCCGCCACCCAACAGTAGGAGATGCGCCAAGAAATAACTCAATGGCTGTATAATTCTACTGAGGCGTTAGTTAAGCCACCAGGGGAAATTGGACGATGTTAATGTCGCTTATCGAGAATTATGGACTTTGTCGCAGGAGAACAAGGATGGAGAAGTGGCGAGACAATGGAGAGAGGAGATTTGGGGAAGGGAAAAGAGGACAAGAGAAAAATTGAGGAACTAAGGGTCAGAGTGGCAGCTGTGTCCCTGGGCAATGGCGAGGTGGGATCCAGTAGTGACGAGGACGATCCAGTCCTGCCATCGGCACCCCCAACACCCAACACCCCGTAAGGTGTTCAGTTCCCTTGTGCCTTACAAGGATTCTTGGACTCTGGATATACAGGATCAAAATATACACGACACAAAGGTTTAGGCTCAACCCAAAACCATCAAAGATTATTAAAACCAACAAACCGCAGACAAAAAAACCCCTTAGAGATTTGGCTGGAACTTACAATCACCCATGTGGGCTGGTCGTTACCGATGTTGATCGTAGGCCTTGGATCTGGAGGTGACCGGTCCCCCGTCCTCCTGCACCTGACTGCAGCAGTGTCCACAAGTCGATGTCGCTCCTTCTTCTAGTGTAGGATAGAGTGTACCTGTAGGATTTAGTAAACATTATTAAGATTCTATAACCATTTTTATATCACTATAATATGTGAAATTGTATGTTAAAAACCTAAAAAGCCTGTATAAAGTGGCGAATGGCTGAGACCAAAGCAGGATGGGAAAATTATGCCAACCTGACTAAAAACCTCTGTTTTAAATTACTGAAGTAACGGAATGTAGTGCGAAGTAAATACGGAGACTGTCAGGGACATGGAGTTTGGTAATATTATGGAAGAGAGATAGGAGTTGGAGCCTTCATTTTAGAAACAGCAGAATAGACAAACTGTTTCGGAAACACCTCAAGGATGTCCTGTGAAGTGAAGTTCTTAGATAAGGGTATTTTGTTATGCACAGAAATAGGCTTAGCGGAACTAACGAGGTCATACGATGATTGACAAGAAAAGGGGAGGGAATCATAGATGGTCAAAATGGTGAGGTGCAAGTTGCTATGTATTTTGAAGGGAAAATAAAGGTATAAAGGAACAGCTATTGAACACTGAAAGCAGCATGAAACCAGAGGATGAGAAGCTTCAGTCAACAGGACACAGCACTTACACACAACTTATACTTATACACAATATACCTGTACCTGTATGTAGTCACGGACAAATTATTATAGGGAGCTTTTAAAAGCTACAATAGTTCTTTAGTCACCTGGCCCCATGGCTGGGCTTCCCCCAACCAGTTTCGGTTGTCGGTTTGCTGAACTGTCCGACATTCACACCTCGTCAACCTGTAATTCAATCACCGGAGGTATACAGGGCTGTGAGATCGAAGATAACTCCTTATCTCCTCTCCCGCTCTCTGTAGCGCATAGACAATGTGATTTCTATTACTGTTGATGGGCGGTTGGCTGATTGTCTGCTCGGGACTTGTGTGTCTTCCATTCATGTCAGGAAGTCAATTGTGACCCCCGTTGTTTCAGTTAAACTCAGAGCATTGCCCAGAGGTTAATTTTTCCCATCGAAACCAATCACGATTCAAGGCCTCACAGTTCAAAATCAATGTCTTTGTCCGAGTTAATCATGACTCAAAGCTTTCATTGTCCAGTATCAGTGTGTTTGATGACTGGCACCTTTTCTGTGCCTCGAAGTTTAACCGTTTCATGGCCTTGTGCTGGGGCCAAACTGTTCCATGAAACTTATAACCCCACCTAGGGCGCGTGCGTACAAAGACAAAGAAGTAAGTCGGGATCTACCCATTTGGGCAGCAGGCCAAATATGATGGCCAACTGTGATCCCTGAAAGCAGCAGTGTTAGCCTATAGAAACATAGAAGATAGGAGCAGGAGTAGTCCATTCGGCCCCTCGAGCCTGCTCCGCCATTCAATGCGATCATGGCTGATCATCCAAATTCAGTACCCTGTCCCTGTCTTCTCCCCATATCCCTTGATCCCTTTAGCCTTAAGAAATATATCCAACTCCTTCTTGAATATATTTAATGAATTGGCCTCTACTGCCTTGTGTGGTAGAGAATTCCACAGGTTCACCACTCTCTGGGTGAAGAAATTCCTCCTCATCTCAGCCCTAAATGGCCTACCCCTTATCCTTAGACTGTGACCCCTGGTTCTGGACTCGCGACCATCGGGAACAGCCTTCCAGCATCTAGTCTGTCCAGTCCTGTTAGAATTTAGAATTCATCTGCCCTCACCACACAGTACTGCCCCCCCAATTATCAAAATCCACGTGGACCACTTTCCATACTGTCAACAAAGGCAGACGTCAATGACGAAGTCCAACACTGCCTTCAGTGTGCCAGTGCAGCCTTCAGTCGCCTGAGGAAGAGAGTGTTTGAAGACCAGGACCTCAAACCCAGCACTAAGCTCATGGTCTACAGAGCAGCAGTGATACCCGCCCTCCTGTATGCCTCAGAGACATGGACCATGTACAGTAGGCACCTCAAAGCACTGGAGAGGTACCACCAATGCTGCCTCCGCAAGATCTTGCAAATCCATTGGCAGGATAGGCGCACCAACGTCAGTGTTCTCGCTCAGGCCAACATCCCCAGCATCGAAGCTTTGACCACGCTCAATCAGCTCCGATGGACGGGTCACATCATCCGCATGCCCGATACGAGACTCCCAAAACAAGCGCTCTACTCGGAGCTCCGGCACGGCAAGAGAGCCCCAGGTGGGCAGAGGAAATGCTTCAAGGACACCCTCAAAGCCTCCTTGAAAAAGCGCAACATCCCCACTGACACCTGGGATTCCCTGGCCCAAGACCGCACAAAGTGGAGGAGAAGCATCCGGGAAGGCGCCGAACACCTCGAGGCTCGGAGCAAGCGGAAGCCAAGCGCAGGCAGCGCAAAGAGCGCACGTCAACCCAAGCACCCCACCCACCCGCCCCTTCAACCACCATCTGCCCCACCTGTGACAGAGACTGTAGGTCCCGCATTGGACTCATCAGTCGCCTGAGAACTCATTTTTAATGTGGAAGCAAGTCATCCTCGGTTCCAAGGGACTGCCTAAGAAGGAAAAGGAGTGTTAGCACTGTGAACCCTGTGACCTGACAAATGACGGGGTCAAACTACACATTGCAGACAAACTATTGGGCGTATCCTCACGTACAATGAGAAGAATGCATGAATATGTTTAATTGTGCTCCGTCTGCTGCTCATACTCTGCTCGTAAAATTACTTTGAATGCTGAAGTAAAGAATAAAGGTGATGTAACCACAACCATCGACTGATGTCGTTAGTAATCAAGTTAACAACGCACGGTTTTCACAATGACATTTGGCGAGCCAGTCCCAGGCCTTATAAGAAATAGCTATTAGATTCATAGATGAAGTTTGACTCTTAGAACAGAAATTAAAATGCAGTCAGGAACAAATGGTTGAAGTGTCAGCGAGGTCAAATAACAAACACCAAAAGACAAATGGAAATGATAAGAGGATCGTAAAATGCAAGAAATCATAGGATGATGATACCGTAGCTAGACAATAAGGAGCCACAAAGTCATAAAACGTCCTTAAAGAAATACAAAACATTCCTCAGAAAGAAATTCCTCGTCAGCCAGGCAGAAAGGGGCAGTGAGAAATGTCTTCCCGCACCACACTTGGATTATAGATGATTGACACTAGATAGATCACAGCCCACCGAAATAACTATAAATATAGAGGGCTGAGAGAGGGCATCAGACAGCAAGGAGCGAAGTGAAAATCAGTGCTGGCTCAGGCCTAACACCTTGACTAAGTTTAGCCTCTGAGGTGGATCAATGCTGGCTTATGCCCAACACCTCCAACAGCTCGGGGGACGAATCAACAGAAGTGACCGCTGTTACTGACTGCAGATACCCACTGACCTGAAACCTCCATGTTGTCTCATCGGGCATCTAACCAACCGTCCATCCAGTCGTGGCGTTCCGCTTCAGGATTCGTAGATCGCTCTCTGCTGTCACGGGTTGTATGTCTATTATTAGCTTAAACCATATGTAATATCTGATTATGCTTTAAAACTGTAGCTCTTTAATAAAAAGCCTTGCAACTCCTAAGACCCTTTGGGTAATCTGTGTGTGGCCTGTGATCCTAATCTTAGAGCCTGAACCAATAAAGTACAATTGCTACAGCAGGTGCACACCTGGACAGACAAGGAAGCTTCATAGAATCATAGAAATTTACGGCACAGAAGGAGGCCATTCGGCCCATCGTGTCTGTGCCGGCCGACAAAGAGCGATCCAGCCTAATCCCACTTTCCAGCTCTTGGTCCGTAGCTCTGTAGGTTGCGGCACTTCAAGTGCACATCCAAGTGCTTTTTAAATGCGATGAGGGTTTCTGCCTCGACCATCCTTTCAGGCAGTGAGATTTTTTTTATTCGTTCCTGTGATGTGGGCGTCGCTGGCAAAGACCAGCATTTATTGCCCATCCCTAGTTGCCCTGGAGAAGGTGGTGGTGAGCCGCCTTCTTGAGCCGCTGCAGTCCGTGTGGTGAAGGTGCTCCCACAGTGCTGTTAGGGAGGGAGTTCCAGGATTTTGACCCAGTGACGATGAAGGATCGGCGATATACTTCCAAGTCAGGCTGGTGTGTAACTTGGAGGGGAACTTGGAAGTGGTGGTGTTCCCATGCACTTGCTGCCCTTGTCCTTCTAGGTGGTAGAGGTCGCAGATTTGGGAGGTGCTGTCGAAGAAGCCTTGGCGAGTTGCTGCAGTGCATCTTGTAGATGGTACACACTGCAGCCACGGTGTGCCGGTGGTGGAGGGAGTGAATGTTTAAGGTGGTGGAGGGAGTGAATGTTTAAGGTGGTGGATGGGGTGTCAATCAAACACGAATGTTACCTGCCACTTATCAGCCCAAGCCTGGAAGTCGTCCAGGTCTTACTGCATGTGGGCATGGACTGCTTCATTGTCTGAGGAGTTGTGAATGGTGCTGAACACTGTGCAGTCATCAGCAAACATCCCCATTTCTGACCTTATGTTGGAAGGAAGGTCATTGATGAAGCAACTGAAGGGCCTAGGACACTGCCCTGAGGAACTCCTGCAGCGATGTCCTGGGCCTGTGATGATTGACTTCAACAACCTTTGATAAAGTCCCACATAAGAGGTTAGTGTGCAAAATTAAAGCACAATGGATTGGGGGTAATATACTGGCATGGATTGAAAATTGGTTAACAGACAGGAAACAGAGAGTAGGAATAAATGTGTCTTTTTCGGGGTGGCAGGCGGTGACTAGTGGGGTACCGCAGGGATCAGTGCTTGGGCCCCAGCTATTCACAATATATATCAATGATTTGGACGAGGGAACCAAATGTAATATTTCCAAGTTTGCTGACGACACGAAACTAGGTGGGATGTGAGTTGTGAGGAGGATGCAGAGGCTTCAAGGCGATTTAGACAAGTTGATTGAGTGGGCAAATACATGGCAGATGCAGTATAACGTGGATAAATGTGAAGTTATCCACTTCAGTAGGAAAAACAGAAAGGCAAAGTATTATTTAAATGGTGAGAGATTGGGAAATGTTGATGTACAAAGGGACCTGGGTGTCCTTGTACACCAGTCACTGAAAGCAAACATGCAGGTGCAGCAAGCAGTTAGGAAGGCAAATGGTATGTTGGCCTTCATTGCAAGAGGATTTGAGTACAGGAGCAAGGATGTCTTACTGCAGTTATACAGGGCCTTGGTGAGACCACACCTGGAGTACTGTGTGCAGTTTTGGTCTCCTTACCTAAGAAAGGATATACTTGCCATGGAGGGAGTGCAGCGAAGGTTCACCAGACTGGTTCCTGGGATGGCAGGACTGTCGTATGAGGAGAGATTGGGTCGACTAGGCCTGTATTCACTAGAGTTTAGAAGAATGAGAGGGGAATCTCATTGGAACGTATAAAATTCTGACAGGGCTAGACAAACTGGATGCAGGGAGGATGTTTCCCCTGGCTGGGGGTCTAGAACGAGGGGTCAGTCTCAGGATACGGGGTAGGACACTTAGGACTGAGATGAGGAGAAATGTCTTCACTCAGAGGGTGGTGAACCTGTGGAATTCTCTACCACAGAAGGCTGTGGAGGCCAAGTCACTGAATATGTTTAAGAAGGAGATAGATAGGTTTCTAGACACAAAAGGGGTCAAGGGGTATGGGGAGAGAGCGGGAATATGGTATTGAGATAGAGGATCAGCCATGATCATATTGAATGGTGGAGCAGGCTCAAAGGGACGAATGGCCTATTCCTGCTCCTATGTTTCGAACCACAAACATCTTCCTTTGTGCTCGGTATGACTCCAGCCAGTGGAGCATTTCCCCCCCTGATTCCCATTGACTTCAATTTTACTAGGGCTCCTTCATGCCACACTTGGTCAAATGCTGCCTTGATGTCAAGGGCAGTCTCAGCAGGAGATGACCGTTCCCCTCCAATTGGAAACTGGCAACATTAAATTGGAATTGCCATTGTGTCTGCCCTCCACACACAAGGGGTCAATTTTAGGATCGGACGGGATCAGAAAAGGATGATTATCGATGTTGCCAACCATATGATTTGGCAGGGGGCCGATTCACTCCATGACACGCATGTGCCAACCGTAACACATGATGTACACTCAGTGTATACCGTAAAAGGGATAGGGACTTACGATGTTCCCTTACTATTACAGACGTCCGATCAATGTCTCACAGATACTCTTTGGAAACCCGGAAAGAAGCTTCACACCATCCCGGACAAAGCCACAGTATTTATGTGGCTGGTCCAGTTAAGTTTCTGGTCAATGGTGACCCCCCAGAATGTTGATGGTGGGGGATTCGGCGATGGTAATGCCTTTGAATGTCAAGGGGTGGTGGTTAGACTCTCGCTCCTTGGAGAGAGTCATTGCCCGGCACTTGTGGGGCAGCCTGCTTGATGAGCACCCCATTCACATCTCTAGGATAGAGTGTACCTGTAGGATTTAGTAAACATTGTTAAGATTTTGTAATCATTATTAAATAACTTATAATATGTGAAATTGTATGTTAAAAACCTAAAAAGTCTGTATAAAATGGTGAATGGCTGAGACCAAAGCAGGATGGTAAAATTAAGCCAACATTATGTTAACTGCGAGAATAGTGCTGAGGTAGTGTAGATTTTCTGTTATATTGTATTAAAAACAAGAAGCCAGTGAAGGACAAAACATGAATTAAGTCTCAAAGTAAGATCGAGGGTTTTCAATACCTAACATCCCGTATCGCTGAAGTTTCAAACCAGTCCAGATAATGGGCTATGGGAAAGGCAAAAGACTTCTGTCGTAATTCATGGGAAGTCTGGCTACATAAACGTTCTCATACTCAAAGCTCACAGCGGAAAAGGGGAGGGAATCATAGACCGTACTACTGAAGGTCAGGATGGTGAGATAGCCCAAGCAGCTGCAAGTTGCTATGTATTTTAATGGGGGAAAAAAAGGTATAAAGGAACAGCTATTGAACACTGAAGGCAGCGAAAACCAGCGGATGAGAAGCTTCTGTCAACAGAACACAGCAAGAGAATAAAGAGACGGCGCCACAGTCACTCGGAAGGAACGCCGGGGTTCAATGAACAGACTGCGACTCTCTTCTTGTTGAGTATTACTTCTTTGTAGTGGATGTTTATTGCTTAATAAACCTGTTTTATTATACACAAAGTATTGTACCCAGAGTGGTTTGTGTAGTCACGGACAAATTATTCTAAAGAGCTTTTAAAAGCTACACCGCCTTAAACATTCACTCGCTCCATCCTGCTCACAACCTGACGATGTGATCCAGTATGTCGATGATCTGCTGTTGCAGTTGGAATCATAGTATCAGAGAATAGTACAGCACAGAAGGAGGCCATTTGGCCCATCGAGTCTGCGCCGGCTCTTTCGAAGAGCAATCCAGTTAGTCCCACTCCCTCACTCTGTCCACATATCCCTGCAATTTTTTCTTCTTCCAGTATTTATCCAATTCCCTCTTGAAGGCTACTATTGAATCTGTGTCCACCGCCCCATCAGGCAGAGCATTCCCAATCCTAACCACTCGTTGCATGAAAAGGTTTTTCCTCGTGTCGCCTCTGGTTCTTTTGCCAATCACCTTCAATCTTGTGCTCTCTGGTTACCGACCCTTCAGCCACTGGAAACAGTTCCTCTTTATTTACTCTATCTGAACCCTTCATGATTTTAAACACCTCGATCAAATCTCCTCTTCGCCTGCTCTGCTCTAAGGAGAACAATCTCAGCTTCTCCAGTCTATCCACGTAAGTGTAATCCCTCATCCCTGGAACATTACCCCACTCCTGGAGGAAGTTCTGAGCCTCTAATAAGAGGCTGGATTTAAGATCGATCCAAAGAAAGCTGCACTTGCGTGGAAAACGGTAATTTTTGGGGGGGCGTTAACATTGAACAGGGAAGAGAAACCCCAGAGCCAGCCGGAGTACGATTGGTGGCGGAGCCACTAAGCCCACACGTGGTTCCAGCTTTGCGGTGGTTCCTTGGTATTGTGGAACTTTTGGAGGGAATTTATTGACGGGTTCAGTGAGATGGCAGACCCTTTGTATCGCCATCTACAGGGCAAACCCAGTAAAGAGGACGCCCTTGAAGATTGGGACGAGGAATCGCATTCGGCATTCGAAAACCTCAGAGGCACTCAGACGAGTTCCAGCCTTGCGGAGTTCCGATCCCTCTAAGCCCTTCAATATGGAGGTTGCAGTATCGGAATAATGTATATCTGCCGTGTTAGTGCAAGAGTAATATAGGGTAATATATTAGCACAGTTAGAGGATTGGCTAACGAACAGAAAACAGAGAGTTGGGATAAACGGGTCATTTTCAGGTTGGCAAACTGTAACCAGTGGGGTGCCACAGGGATCAGTGCTGGGGCCTCAACTATTTACAATCTATATTGATGACTTGGATGAAGGGACCGAGTGTACTGTAGCCAAATTTGCTGATGATACAAAGATAGGTGGGAAAGCAAGTTGTGAGGAGGACACAAAGAGTCTGCAAAGGGATAAAATGTGAGGTTATCCACTTTGGTAGGAAGAATAAAAAAGCACATTTTATTTAAATGGCGAGAGACTACAGAATGCTGCGGTACAGAGGGATCTGGGGGTCCTCGTACATGAAACACAAAAAGTTAGCATGTAGGTACAGCAAGTAATTAGGAAGGCAAATGGAATGTTGGCCTTTATTGCAAGTGGGATGGAGTATAAAAGTAGGGAAGTCTTGCTGCAACTGTACAGGGCGCTGGTGAGACCACACCTGGAGAACTGCGTACAGTTTTGATCTCCTTATTTAAGGAGGGATATACTTGCATTGGAGGCAGTTCAGAGAAGGTTCACGAGGTTAATTCCTGAGATGAAGGGGTTGTCTTATGAGGAAAGATTGAGCAGGTTGGGCCTCTCCTCACTGGAGTTTAGAAGAATGAGGGGATCTTATTGAAACATTTCAGATTCTGAGGGGGCTTGACAGGGTAGATGCTGAGATGTTTCCCCTCGTGGGGGAGTCTAGAACGAGGGGGCATAGTTTCAGAATAAGGGGTCGCCCATTTAAAACGGAGATGAGCAGGAATTTCTTCTCTCTGAGGGTCGGGAATCTTTGGAATTCTCTGCCCCAGAGAGCTGTGGAGTCCGAGTCAGTTAATATGATTCAAGGTGGAGATTGACAGATATTTGAGGTACAGAGGAGTCAAGGGTTATGGGTGTGGGGTATATCAGTGTTACAGTGAGGGTTGTGGGGTATATCAGTGTTACAGTGAGGGTTGTGGGGTATATCAGTGTTACAGTGAGGGTTGTGGGGTATATCAGTGTTACAGTGAAGGTTGTGGGGTATATCAGTGTTACAGTGAGGGTTGTGGGGTATATCAGTGTTACAGTGAGGGTTGTGGGGTATATCAGTGTTACAGTGAAGGTTGTGGGGTATATCAGTGTTACAGTGAGGGTTGTGGGGTATATCAGTGTTACAGTGAGGGTTGTGGGGTATATCAGTGTTACAGTGAAGGTTGTGGGGTATATCAGTGTTACAGTGAGGGTTGTGGGGTATATCAGTGTTACAGTGAGGGTTGTGGGGTATATCAGTGTTACAGTGAGGGTTGTGGGGTATATCAGTGTTACAGTGAGGGTTGTGGGGTATATCAGTGTTACAGTGAGGGTTGTGGGGTATATCAGTGTTACAGTGAGGGTTGTGGGGTATATCAGTGTTACAGTGAGGGTTGTGGGGTATATCAGTGTTACAGTGAGGGTTGTGGGGTATATCAGTGTTACAGTGAGGGTTGTGGGGTATATCAGCGTTACAGTGAGGGTTGTGGGGTATATCAGTGTTATAGTCAGGGGTGTGGGGTATATCAGTGTTACAGTGAGGGTTGTGGGGTATATCAGTGTGTTACACGGAGGGGTGTGGGATATATCAGTGTGTTACAGTGAGGGGTGTGGGGTATATCAGTGTGTTACACGGAGGGGTGTGGGATATATCAGTGTGTTACAGTGAGGGGTGTGGGGTATATCAGTGTGTTACAGTGAGGGGTGTGGGGTATATCAGTGTGTTACACGGAGGGGTGTGGGGTATATCAGTGTGTTACACGGAGGGGTGTGGGATATATCAGTGTGTTACAGTGAGGGGTGTGGGGTATATCAGTGTGTTACAGTGAGGGGTATATCAGTGTGTTACAGTGAGGGGTATATCAGTGTGTTACAGTGAGAGGTGTGGGGTATATCAGTGTGTTACAGTGAGGGGTGTGGGGTATATCAGTGTGTTACACGGAGGGGTGTGGGGTATATCAGTGTGTTACAGTGAGGGGTATATCAGTGTGTTACAGTGAGGGGTGTGGGGTATATCAGTGTGTTAGTGAGGGGTATATCAGCGTTACAGTGAGGGTTGTGGGGTATATCAGTGTTATAGTCAGGGGTGTGGGGTATATCAGTGTGTTACAGTGAGGGTTGTGGGGTATATCAGCGTTACAGTGAGGGTTGTGGGGTATATCAGTGTTATAGTCAGGGGTGTGGGGTATATCAGTGTGTTACACGGAGGGGTGTGGGATATATCAGTGTGTTACAGTGAGGGGTGTGGGGTATATCAGTGTGTTACAGTGAGGGTTGTGGGGTATATCAGCGTTACAGTGAGGGGTGTGGGGTATATCAGTGTTATAGTCAGGGGTGTGGGGTATATCAGTGTGTTACACGGAGGGGTGTGGGATATATCAGTGTGTTACAGTGAGGGGTGTGGGGTATATCAGTGTGTTACAGTGAGGGGTGTGGGGTATATCAGTGTGTTACAGTGGGGGGTATATCAGTGTGTTACAGTGAGAGGTGTGGGCTATATCAGTGTGTTACAGTGAGGGGTGTGGGGTATATCAGTGTGTTACACGGAGGGGTGTGGGGTATATCAGTGTGTTACAGTGAGGGGTATATCAGTGTATTACAGTGAGGGGTGTGGGGTATATCAGTGTGTTACACGGAGGGGTGTGGGGTATATCAGTGTGTTACAGTGAGGGGTATATCAGTGTGTTACAGTGAGGGGTGTGGGGTATATCAGTGTGTTAGTGAGGGGTATATCAGCGTTACAGTGAGGGTTGTGGGGTATATCAGTGTTATAGTCAGAGGTGTGGGGTATATCAGTGTGTTACACGGAGGGGTGTGGGGTATATCAGTGTGTTACACGGAGGGGTGTGGGATATATCAGTGTGTTACAGTGAGGGGTGTGGGGTATATCAGTGTGTTACAGTGAGGGGTATATCAGTGTGTTACAGTGAGGGGTATATCAGTGTTACAGTGAGGGTTGTGGGGTATATCAGTGTATTACAGTCAGGGGTGTTACACAGAGGGGTATGGGATATATCAGTGAGTTACACGGAGGGGTGTGGGGTGTATCAGTGTGTTACATGGAGGGGTGTGGGATATATCAGTGTGTTACAGTGAGGGGTGTGGGGTATATCAGTGTGTTACACGGAGGGGTGTGGGATATATCAGTGTGTTACAGTGAGGGGTGTGGGGTATATCAGTGTGTTACACGGAGGGGTGTGGGATATATCAGTGAGTTACACGGAGGGGTGTGGGATATATCAGTGTGTTACAGTGAGGGGTGTGGGGTATATCAGTGTGTTACACGGAGGGGTGTGGGATATATCAGTGTGTTACAGTGAGGGGTGTGGGGTATATCAGTGTGTTACAGTGAGGGGTGTGGGGTATATCAGTGTGTTACACGGAGGGGTGTGGGATATATCAGTGTGTTACATGGAGGGGTGTGGGATATATCAGTGTGTTACAGTGAGGGGTGTGGGATATATCAGTGTGTTACAGTGAGGGGTGTGGGGTATATCAGTGTGTTACACGGAGGGGTGTGGGATATATCAGTGTGTTACATGGAGGGGTGTGGGATATATCAGTGTGTTACAGTGAGGGGTGTGGGGTATATCAGTGTGTTACACGGAGGGGTGTGGGATATATCAGTGTGTTACAGTGAGGGGTGTGGGGTATATCAGTGTGTTACACGGAGGGGTGTGGGATATATCAGTGAGTTACACGGAGGGGTGTGGGGTGTATCAGTGTGTTACATGGAGGGGTGTGGGATATATCAGTGTGTTACAGTGAGGGGTGTGGGGTATATCAGTGTGTTACACGGAGGGGTGTGGGATATATCAGTGTGTTACAGTGAGGGGTGTGGGGTATATCAGTGTGTTACACGGAGGGGTGTGGGATATATCAGTGTGTTAGAGTGAGGGGTGTGGGGTATATCAGTGTGTTACACGGAGGGGTGTGGGGTATATCAGTGTGTTACACGGAGGGGTGTGGGATATATCAGTGTGTTACAGTGAGGGGTGTGGGGTATATCAGTGTGTTACAGTGAGGGGTATATCAGTGTGTTACAGTGAGAGGTGTGGGGTATATCAGTGTGTTACACGGAGGGGTGTGGGGTATATCAGTGTGTTACAGTGAGGGGTATATCAGTGTGTTACAGTGAGGGGTGTGGGGTATATCAGTGTGTTAGTGAGGGGTATATCAGCGTTACAGTGAGGGTTGTGGGGTATATCAGTGTTATAGTCAGGGGTGTGGGGTATATCAGTGTGTTACAGTGAGGGTTGTGGGGTATATCAGCGTTACAGTGAGGGTTGTGGGGTATATCAGTGTTATAGTCGGGTGTGGGGTATATCAGTGTTACAGTGAGGGTTGTGGGGTATATCAGTGTTACAGTCAGGGGTGTGGGGTAAATCAGAGTGTTACACAGAGGGGTATGGGAGATATCAGTGTGTTACAGTGAGGGGTGTGGGGTATATCAGTGTTACAGTGAGGGGTGTGGGGTATATCAGTGTTACAGTCAGGGGTGTGGGGTAAATCAGTGTGTTACACAGAGCGGTATGGGATATATCAGTGTGTTACAGTGAGGGGTGTGGGGTATATCAGTGTTAGTCAGGGGTGTGGTGTATATCAGTGTTACAGTGAGGGGTGTGGGGTATATCAGTGTTACAGTCAGGGGTGTGGGGTATATCAGTGTGTTACACAGAGGGGTATGGGATATATCAGTGTGTTACAGTGAGGGGTGTGGGGTATATCAGAGAGTGTTACAGTGAGCGGTGTGGGGTATATCAGCGTGTTACAGTGAGGGGTGTGGGGTATATCAGAGAGTGTTACAGTGAGGGATGTGGGGTATATCAGAGTGTTACAGTGAGGGATGTGGGGTATATCAGAGTGTTACAGTGAGGAGTGTGGGGTATATCAGAGAGTGTTACAGTGAGCGGTGTGGGGTATATCAGAGCGTGTTACAGTGAGGGATGTGGGGTATATCAGAGTGTTACAGTGAGGGATGTGCGGTATATCAGAGCGTGTTACAGTGAGGGATGTGGGGTATATCAGAGTGTTACAGTGAGGGATGTGGGGTATATCAGAGTGTTACAGTGAGGGATGTGCGGTATATCAGAGTGTTACAGTGAGGGATGTGCGGTATATCAGAGCGTGTTACAGTGAGGGATGTGGGGTATATCAGAGTGTTACAGTGAGGGATGTGGGGTATATCAGAGTGTTACAGTGAGAGATGTGGGGTATATCAGAGTGTTACAGTGAGGGATGTGCGGTATATCAGAGCGTGTTACAGTGAGGGATGTGGGGTATATCAGAGTGTTACAGTGAGGGATGTGGGGTATATCAGAGAGTGTTGCAGTGAGGGATGTGTGGTATATCAGAGTGTTACAGTGAGAGATGTGGGGTATATCAGAGCGTGTTACAGTGAGGGATGTGGGGTATATCAGAGCGTGTTACAGTGAGGGATGTGGGGTATATCAGAGTGTTACAGTGAGAGATGTGGGGTATATCAGAGTGTTACAGTGAGGGATGTGTGGTATATCAGAGTGTTACAGTGAGGGATGTGTGGTATATCAGAGTGTTACAGTGAGGGATGTGTGGTATATCAGAGTGTTACAGTGAGGGATGTGTGGTATATCAGAGTGTTACAGTGAGGGATGTGTGGTATATCAGAGTGTTACAGTGAGAGATGTGCGGTATATCAGAGAGTGTTACAGTGAGGGATGTGGGGTATATCAGAGTGTTACAGTGAGGGATGTGTGGTATATCAGAGTGTTACAGTGAGGGATGTGGGGTATATCAGAGTGTTACAGTGAGAGATGTGGGGTATATCAGAGTGTTACAGTGAGGGATGTGGGGTATATCAGAGTGTTACAGTGAGGGATGTGTGGTATATCAGAGAGTGTTGCAGTGAGGGATGTGAGGTATATCAGAGAGTGTTACAGTGAGGGATGTGGGGTATATCAGAGTGTTACAGTGAGGGATGTGTGGTATATCAGAGTGTTACAGTGAGGGATGTGGGGTATATCAGAGTGTTACAGTGAGAGATGTGGGGTATATCAGAGTGTTACAGTGAGAGATGTGGGGTATATCAGAGTGTTACAGTGAGGGATGTGGGGTATATCAGAGTGTTACAGTGAGGGATGTGTGGTATATCAGAGAGTGTTGCAGTGAGGGATGTGAGGTATATCAGAGAGTGTTGCAGTGAGGGATGTGAGGTATATCAGAGAGTGTTACAGTGAGGGGTGTGGGGTACCTCAGAGGTTATCCCACAGAATGTCAGACTGAGGTACAAGACTCCTTTTAGAAAGTGTTGTTTATTAAACCTTCAATTATAAAAAGCTTCGCTGACTATTTGTCCCACAGCTCCGGTTCAGAGGGATATTAAAACATTCGGCCCAGTCATTGGTTGCTCAGCCCTCTTTCTTCGGCACATCCCTCCGCACGCAGTCCCTCTGGCCCGTCCTGCCCTTCGATCTGCGCTGGGGGAACCCTTGCACCTGGTAGGAACCTGGTCAGGGCCTCGCGCCCTCTTCAGTGTCTTATTCGGCGTCGCTGCGCCGGCTGCTCTTTGGCATCACGCCGAATCTGGTCCCCCGCTGGTACTTCCTGTCCCTTTCTCTTCCTCTTCCTCCTCTCGTCCGGGCTCCTCGGGGTCCCGCCACTCCTCCCGCTCCTCTCGCAGGGCCTCGGGCAGCTCGATGCGCCCCCGCTTGGCGTAATGGCGGATGCGCGACTCCAGCCCCTCGCACTTCTGCCGCTCCATCAGTCGCTTGTAGGTCCGGGGCCTCACGCCCTCCAGCAGGGCATCCGCTTGGCTGGCCATCGGGGGCTGGGTCCTGCCCCAGGCAAGCAGAGGGTCTGCCTCGTCCTCTGAAAAAGGAAACACGGGATTGGACCTTCACAGACTCTGCCCCTCTCCTCCTGGACTACGGCCCTCCTCCTCACGGGCCCCACCCACTGCTCCTTGGAGCCCACCCAGGTCCGGTCCAGTCCCGCCTCTACCCCTTTACCCAGCCCCCCCACCCCACTGGCTCTGCCCCCACTCCCCCTTGGCTCCGCCCCTACTCCCCCTCTTGGCTCCGCCCCTACTGACCCCCCTCTTGGCTCTGCCCCCACTCCCCCCTCTTGGCTCCGCCCCTACTGACCCGCTCTTGGCTCCGCCCCTACTCCCTCTTGGTTCCGCCCCCACTCCCCCCCCTTGGCTCCGCCCCTACTCCCCCCTCTTGGCTCCGCCCCTACTCCCCCTCTTGGCTCCGCCCCCACTCCCCCCTCCTGGCTCCGCCCCCACTCTCTCTCGACTCCCTCCTGGCTCCGCCCCCACTCTCTCTCGGCTCCCCCCTACTCCCCCCCTTGGCTCCGCCCCCACTTCCCTCTTGGCTCCGCCCCCACTTTCCTCTTGGCTCCGCCCCCCACTTCCCTCTTGGCTCCGCCCCCACTTCCCTCTTGGCTCCGCCCCCACTTCCCTCTTGGCTCCGCCCCCACTTCCCTCTTGGCTCCGCCCCCACTTCCCTCTTGGCTCCGCCCCATCTCTCCCCTGGCTCCACCCCTACTCCCCCTTGGTTCCACCCCCTACTCCCCCTCTCGGCTCCGCCCCACCCCCTCCGCCCCTAACCCCCCAACCCCACCCCAACATCACTGAAACTGATGATCTGGTCATTACCACCTGCTGTTTGTGGGATCTTGCTGTGCACAAATTGGCTACAAAGAGTACTTTGAAGCGTTCTGTGACATTCCAAGGCTGTGAAGAGCGCTACAGAAATGCAAGTCCCTCTTTCCCCGCGTTAAACCAAGACTCTTGCTCATAACTCCAAAAACCCATCAGGCTCCTCAGCCTCCCCGTTCACCTACAAATCGCAAGGCTTCCAACTCATCCGACCTTACTCGGGCTTTCTCTCCGACTCGTACAGCACGGAAGGAGGCCATTCGGCCCAGCGTGCCTGTGCCGCCTCTCTGAAAGCTCCACTCCCCGGCTCTTTCCCCGTAACCCTGCAAACTTTTCCTCTTTCAAGTATTTATCCGATTCCCTTTTTAAATTACCATTGAATCTGCTTCCACCGCCCTTTCAGGGAGCGCAGTCCAGATCTTGGCCTTTATTACAAGAGGATTTGAGTATAAAAGTAAAGATATCTTACTGCAATTATATAGGGCCCTGGTGAGACCACACCTGGAGTATGGTGTACAGTTTTGGTCTCCTTACATAGAAACATAGAAAAATAGGAGCAGGAGTAGGCCATTTGGCCCTTCGAGCCTGCTCCACCATTCAATACGATCATGGCTGATCCTCTATCTCAATACCATATTCCTGCTCTCTTCCCATACCCCTTGACGCATTTTGTGTCTAGAAATCTATCTATCTCCTTCTTAAATATATTCAGTGACTTGGCCTCCATAGCCTTCTGTGGTAGAGAATTCCACAGGTTCACCACCCTCTGAGTGAAGAAATTCCTCCTCATCGCAGTCCTAAATGTCCTACCCCGTATCCTGAGACTGTGACCCCTCGTTCTAGAGCCCCCAGCCAGGGGAAACGTCCTCCCTGCATCCAGTCTGTCTATCCCTGTCAGAATTTTATACGTTTCAATGAGATCCCCTCTCATTCTTCTAAACTCTAGTGAATACAGGCCTAGTCGACCCAATCTCGCCTCATACGACAGTCCTGCCATCCCAGGAATCAGTCTGGTGAACCTTCGCTGCACTCCCTCTATGGCAAGTACAGGAAACTCTCTTTTTAACAGCACCTAAATAACCGGAAATCTCTCTTAACCGGCAAAATTCAGGAGTAGGTTCAGGTAAGTTTTACTTCATATTAGTGGCCATGTAACTGGGGTTCCTGGATCTGTGGCCGTGTAACCGGGGTTCCTGCACCTGTTGCCATGCAACAGGGACACCTGGATCTGTGGCCGTGTACGGGGCTCTCGTACCTTAGTAAATATACCTCTCCGTAATCCGGACTTTTTGATCAACCGGCACCACGCCGGTCCCGGATAAAAAAGAGTTTCCTGTATATCCTTTCTTAGGTAAGGAGACCAAAACTGCACACAGTACTTAAGGAAGGATATACTTGCCATAGAGGGAGTGCAACAAAGGTTCACCAGACGGATTCCTGGGATGGGGGGATTGTCCGATGAGGAGAGATTGAGTAGACTAGGCCTGTATTCTCTAGAGTTTAGAAGAATGAGAGGTGATCTCATTGAAACATACAAAATTCTTGACAGGGTAGATGCAGGGAGGATGTTTCCCCTGGCTGGGGAGTCTAGAACCAGGGGTCACAGTCTCAGAATAAGGGGTCACAGTCTCAGAATAAGGGGTCAGCCATTTAGGACTGAGATGAGGAGAAATTTCTTCACTCAGAGGGTGGTGAATCTTTGGAATTCTCTCCCCCAGAGGGCTGTGGAGGCTCAGTCGTTGAGTATATTCACGACAGAGATCGATAGATTTTTGAATATTAAGGGAATCAAGGGATCTGGGGATAGTGCAGGAAAGTGGAGAGGAGGTAGAAGATCAGCCATGATCATATTGAAACTCGCCAAGGCTTCTTCGGCAGCACTTCCCAAACCCGCGACCTCTTCCACCTAGAAGGACAAGGGCAGCAGGCGTATGGGAACACCACCACCTCCAAGTTCCACACCATCCTGACTTGGAAGTATATCGCCGATCCTTCATCGTCGTTGGGTCAAAATCCTGGAACTCCCTCCCCAACAGCACTGTGGGAGTAGCTTCAGCACACGGACTGCAGCGGTTCAAGGCGGCTCACCACCACCTTCTCGAGGGCAATTAGGGATGGGCAATAAATGCTGGCCTCGCCAGCGACGCCTACATCCCATGAATGAATTTTTTTTAATGGCGGAGCAGGCGCAAAGGGTCAAATGGCCTACTCCTGCTCATATTTCTTATGTTCTTATGATCACAATAACTCGCTGCGTAAAAAATAAATCTTCATCTCCCCCTCTGGTTCTTTTGCCAATTATCTTCAATCTGTGTCCTCTGGTTACCGACCCTCCAGCCACTGGAAACAGTTTCTCCTTATTTACTCCATCAAAACCCCTTGTAAGTATGAGCACCTCTAGTAAATCTCCCCTTAACCTTCTCTGCTCTAAAGGGGACAATCCCAGCTTCTCCACATAACTGAAGTCCCTCATCCCTGGTACCATTCTGGTCAATCTCCCCTTAACCTTCTCTGCTCTAAGGAGAACAACCCCAGCTTCTCCACATCACTGAAGTCCCTCATCCCTGGTACCATTCTGGTCAACCTCCCCCTTAACCTTCTCTGCTCTAAGGAGAACAATCCCAGCTTCTCCAGTCTCTCCACATAACTAAAGTCCCTCATCCCTGCTACCATTCTGGTCAATCTCCTCTGCACCTTCTCCCAGGCCTCGACATCCTTCCTAAAGCGTCACAATTCTTGGCCACCACACAATACTCCAGCTGGGGCCTAATCTAGTGGTTTTGAAACTCCTTCTCAACCTTGGCTCGGAGGTATGGCCTCGGACTCTCCCCCATGAACACTCCACCCCCTCCCCTCCCCGGCGATATGGTACCTGGTCTCTGGTCACTTGGCGCCTGGCCCAGTCCCTGGAGCATGCTGTACAGGATCCGGGTCTTGATGGCCTGGCTCATCCACATGGCCTGCAGGTGAGTCACGTTGAAGGCCTGAACCTCTGGGTCGAAGATCCACTCCAAGTTTTCATAGGCGCAGTCGTACAGCACGAGGGGATAATCGACAGCCATACTGGGAGGAGAAAGAGAGACACGAGGAGAAATCTAAACAATGTTGCATAAACATTGCATCCGTGAGCAGTTCCTTCTGTCACACATACACAGAGATTACATAGTATTTACAGGCCATTCAGCCCAACAGGCCCATGCCGGTGTTTATGCTCCACACCAGCCTCCATCCACCTTACTTCACCTCACCCTATCATCATATCCTTCTATTCCTTTCTCCCTCATGTACTTATCTAGCTTCCCCTTAAAGACACTCTGCTATTCACCTCAACTACTCCCTGTGCCAGCAAGCTCGACATTCTGACCACTCTCTGGCTAAAGAGGTTTCTCCTGAGTTCCTCATTGAATTTATTAGTGACTATTTTATATTGATGACCCCTAGTTTCGGAATCCCCACAAGTGGCAACATCTTCTCTACATCTAACCCGATCAAGCCCCATCATATTTTTTAAGATTTCCATTACGTCACTACACAGCCTTCTCCTTTCTCGAGCAAGGAGCCCCAGCATGTTCAGTCATTCTGGATACTCGGAACCTCTCAGTTCTGGTACCGTGCTCGTAGATTTTTGTTGCACCTTCTCCAGTGCCTCGATGTCCTTTTCGTAACATGGATGCAGTTTTTATACAACTGAGGCATCACTTCATCCCCACTTCATCCCCTTTGTATTCCAGCCCCCGAGATAAAGGCCAACGTTCCATTAGACGTTTTGATCACATTTTGTACCTGGCACTAGCTTTCAGTGATCTATCGATCTCAGTCTTGACAGATTCAATTGACCCCCCCCAGCATTCAGTTCTGGGCTTCAGGAAGGATATACTGGCCTTGGAGTGGGTGCAGCGCACATTCACCAGAATGACACCGGAGCTAAAAGGGCTCAATTATGAGGACAGGTTGCAGAGACTAGGCTTGGATTCCCTTGAGTGCAGAAGCTTAAGGGGTGATCTAATCGAGGCATTTAAAGTGTCAAAAGGATTTGATAGGATAGATGGAGAGAACAGAAACTATTTCCTCTGGTGGGCGAGTCCAGAACAAGGGGGCAGAACCTTAAAATTAGAGCCAGGCCGTTCAGGGGTGATGTCAGGAAGCACTTCTTCACACACGGTAGTGGAAATCTGGAAAACTCTTCCCCCAAAGAGCTGTGGATGCTGGGGGCCAATTGTAGCTTTCAAGACGGAGATGGATAGATTTTTGTTGTTAAGGCTATTAAGGGTTACGGAACCAAGGCGGGTAGATGGAGTTAAGATACAGATCAGCTGTGATCTGATTGAATGGGGTAACAGTCTCGAGGGGCTGAACGGCCTCTTCCTGTTCCTGTGCAACAGGCTCAAGGGGGCTGAACGGCCTCCTCCTGTTCCTATGTAACAGGCTCAAGGGGGCTGAATGGCCTGCTCCTATGTAACAGGCTCAAGGGGGCTGAATGGCCTCCTCCTGTTCCTATGTAACAGGCTCCAGGGTGGGCTGAACGGCCTCCTCCTGTTCCTATGTAACAGGCTCCCGGGGGGCTGAATGGCCTCCTCCTGTTCCTATGTAACAGGCTCAAGGGGGCTGAATGGCCTGCTCCTGTTCCTATGTAACAGGCTCCAGGGTGGGCTGAACGGCCTCCTCCTGTTCCTATGTAACAGGCTCCCGGGGGGCTGAATGGCCTCCTCCTGTTCCTATGTAACAGGCTCAAGGGGGCTGAATGGCCTGCTCCTATGTAACAGGCTCAAGGGGGCTGAATGGCCTCCTCCTGTTCCTATGTAACAGGCTCAAGGGGGCTGAATGGCCTGCTCCTATGTAACAGGCTCAAGGGGGCTGAATGGCCTCCTCCTGTTCCTATGTAACAGGCTCAAGGGATGAACGGCCTCCTCCTGTTCCTATGTAACAGGCTCCCGGGGGGCTGAACGGCCTCCTCCTGTTCCTATGTAACAGGCTCCAGGGGGGGGCTGAACGGCCTCCTCCTGTTCCTATGTAACAGGCTCCAGGGGGGGGCTGAACGGCCTCCTCCTGTTCCTATGTAACAGGCTCCAGGGGGGGGGGGCTGAACGGCCTCCTCCTGTTCCTATGTAACAGGCTCCAGGGGGGCTGAACGGCCTCCTCCTGTTCCTATGTAACAGGCTCCAGGGGGGGCTGAACGGCCTCCTCCTGTTCCTATGTAACAGGCTCCAGGGGGGGGCTGAACGGCCTCCTCCTGTTCCTATGTAACAGGCTCCAGGGGGGGGCTGAACGGCCTCCTCCTGTTCCTATGTAACAGGCTCCAGGGGGGGGGCTGAACGGCCTCCTCCTGTTCCTATGTAACAGGCTCCAGGGGGGCTGAACGGCCTCCTCCTGTTCCTATGTAACAGGCTCCAGGGGGGCTGAACGCTGAACGGCCTCCTCCTGTTCCTATGTAACAGGCTCCCGGGGGGCTGAACGGCCTCCTCCTGTTCCTATGTAACAGGCTCCAGGGGGGGCTGAACGGCCTCCTCCTGTTCCTATGTAACAGGCTCCCGGGGGGCTGAACGGCCTCCTCCTGTTCCTATGCAACAGGCTCCAGGGGGGCTGAACGGTCTCCTCCTGTTCCTATGCAACAAGCTCGAGGGGGGCTGAACGGCCTCCTCCTGTTGCTGTGTAACAGGCTTGTGGGGGGCTGAACGGCCTCCTCCTGTTCCTGTATAACAGGCTTGTGGGGGGCTAAACAGCCTCCTCCTGTTGCCGTGTAACAGGCTCCAGGGGGGCTGAACGGCCTCCTCCTGTCCCTGTGTAACAGGCTCCAGGGGGGGCTGAACGGCCTCCTACTGTTTTTAATGTAACAGGCTCGAGGGGGGCTGAACGGCCTCCTCCTGTTCCTATGTAACAGGCTCCAGGGGGGCTGAACGGCCTCCTCCTGTTCCTATGCAACAGGCTCCAGGGGGGCTGAACGGCCTCCTCCTGTTCCTATGTAACAGGCTCGAGGGATGAACGGCCTCCTCCTGTTCCTATGTAACAGGCTCCAGGGGGGGCTGAACGGCCTCCTCCTGTTCCTATGTAACAGGCTCCAGGGGGGCTGAACGGCCTCCTCCTGTTCCTATGCAACAAGCTCGAGGGGGGCTGAATGGCCTCCTCCTGTTCCTTTGCAACAAGCTCGAGGGGAGCTGAACGGCCTCCTCCTGTTCCTATGTAACAGGCTCGAGGGGCTGAATGGCCTCCTCCTGTTCCTGTGTAACAGGTTCGAGGGGCTGAATGGCCTCCTCCTGTTCCTATGTAACAGGTTCGAGGGGCTGAATGGCCTCCTCCTGTTCCTATGTAACAGGTTCGAGGGGCTGAATGGCCTCCTCCTGTTCCTATGTAACAGGCTCCAGGGGGGCTGAACAGCCTCCTCCTGTTCCTATGCAACAAGCTCGAAGGGAGCTGAACGGCCTCCTCCTGTTCCTATGTAACAGGCTCGAGGGGCTGAATGGCCTCCTCCTGTTCCTATGTAACAGGCTCAAGGGGTTGAATGGCCTCTTCCTGTTCCTATGTAACAGGCTCGAGCGGCTGGACAGCCTCCTCCTGTTCCTATGCAACAAGCTCGAGGGGCTGAACAGCCTCCTCCTGTTCCTGTGTAACAGGCTACTGGGGGGCTGAATGGCCTCCTCCTGTTCCTGTGTAACAGGCTCCTGGGGGGCTGAATGGCCTCGCCTTGCCACATGTAACAGGCTCGAGGAGGGCTGAACGGTCTCTTCCTGTTCCTGTGTAACAGGCTCCTGGGGGCTGAATGGCCTCCTCCTGTTCCTGTGTAACAGGCTCCAGGGGGGCTGAACGGCCTCGCCTTGCCCCATGTAACAGGTTCGAGGGGGGGCTGAACGGCCTCCTTCAGTTCCTGCGTAACAGGTTCAAGGGGGGGCTGAATGGCCTCCGTCTGTTCTTAATGTTACAGGCTCGAGGGGGGCTGAATGGCCTCCCCTTGCCCCATGTAACAGGCTCGAGGAGGGCTGAACAGTCTCCTCCTGTTCCTATGTAACAGGCTGCAGGGGGTGCTAACGGCCTCCTCATGTTACAGGCTCGGGGGTGCTGAACGGCCTCCTCCTGCCCCTAGAACGCTGGACCTGGGAACCAGACCTCAAGGGGGGAGGAGGAGGTGGAGGCGGGGGGTGGAGGACACAGACCTGTACTGCGGTTTCCGGGGGTTCTTCTCCACGTTCAGCAGCTCGTCGATGACGTCCGGCTCCTCCAGGTGCTGGCCAATCAGCAGCAAGACGGCGGCCATGCAGCGCACCTGGTGGTAGAGGAATGCCTGGCCTCTCACCTCCAGCTGGCACATCCCGTAGGGGGAGGAGTGCCCGCCCCGGCCGCCCTCCCCCTCCTCCTCCCGCACCGGCCCCACCCTGGCCAGCAGGACCGTGCGGCGGAAGCTGACCACCCCGTTGGCCACGTCCATCTTGCAGAGGTTGCGGAAGTCATGCGAGCCCACAAAGCGGCGGGCGGCGGCGTCCATGCGACCCAGGTCCAGGCCCGAGCAAGGGAAGTAGTAGCGGTAGGTGCGGTGGAGGCAGTGGAAGCGGGCACTGAAGCCCTCGGTGGCCGGCGCCCAGGCCAGGGCCCGGATGTCGGGTGGCAGCACCCGGTTCAGGATGTGGGTGTAGCGCAGCTCCTCGCCGGGCTCCTCTGCCCTCCCCGCCGGGGTCATTGCCGAGGTCGTCGTCGCCTCTTGCCCCGCCCTCAGCTTCGATCGCAGGTCGAGAGAGATCACCTGCAGGGAAAGAAGAAACTCAGCAGACAGTCGGGTGCCTCCCATCACCACTACCCGCCCCCCCATGAGACATGCGTCAGAGGCCCGTTAGTCGCTTGCAGGACAGCAAGCAATAATGGCAAGTTGGCCTTTATTGCAAGAGGGTTGCAGTTTAAGAGTAAGGAAGTCTTGATACAATTCTACAGGGCATTGGTGAGACCACACCTGGAATACTGTGCACAGTTTTGGTCTCCTTATTCATACTTGCCTTAGAGGCAGTGCAACAAAGGTTCACTTGATTGATCCCTGGGATAAGAGGGCTGTCCTATGAGGAGAGATTGAGTAGACTAGGCCTATACTCTCTGGAGTTTAGACTGAGAGGTGATCTCATTGAAACATACAAGATTCTGAGGGGAATTGACAGGGTAGATGTTGAGAGGTTGTTTCCCCTGGCTGGAGAGTGTAGAACGAGGGTGCATAGTCTCTGGATAAGGGGGCAGCCTTTTAAGACTGAGATGAGGAGGAAATTCTTCACTCAGAGGGTTGTGAATCTTTGGAGATCTCTGCCCCAGAGGGCTGTGAATGCCGAGTCTTTGAGTATATTCAAGGCCGAGATATAGATTTTTGGACTCTAGGGGAATCAAGGGATATGGAGATCGGGCAGGAAAGTGGAGTTGAGGTCAATGATCAGCCATGATCTTATTGAATGGTGGAGCAGGCTCGAAGGGCCGTATGGCCTACTCCTGTTCTTATTTCTTGTTATGAATGGCGGAGCAGGCTCGAGGGGCTGTATGGCCTGCTCCTGCTCCGTGTCGATGGGATGTTCAACTGTGGAAGGCAGCATTACAGCCCAGTTAGTTACACAGAGCAAGGAGAGCCCAGGCACCATCCTCCTGCCTGTTGCTGGGTTGTCCGCTCTGTCTCACCTGTCCAAAGGCGCTGACCCCCTTGTCGGTGCGGCCACACCGGTGGTAGTTGGCCGTTTGCCTGCTTTCCACCAGCCGGGTCTTGCTGAGGGCCTCGAACAGCTTCTCCTCCACGGTGTTGCCGGTGTTCTCCTGGCTGGCGAAGCCCTGGTAGCCCCAACCCAGGTAGGCTAGCCTTAGCGCCACGTGGCGCCGGCTGTGCAGGCTGAAGTCGAAGGGTCGCTGCCGTCGAGCGGGCTTTGCATGTGGCTTGGCGGGCGCAGAGCCGGCAGGGGGGCAAGGGCTGGGCTCCCCTGCACCAGTGGGACACTGCTTGGCTCCGCGTGGGGGACACTGAGTGCCGCTGCCCTGGGGACACTGACTGGCTCCGTCAACATGACCACTGCCAGGGGAACACAGAGCGGCTCCCCCAGGTGGACACTGAATGGCTCTGCCCTGGGGACGTCCGCCAGGGGGACACTGAAGAGCTCCGCCCTGGGGATCTCCGCCAGGGGAACACTGAAGCGCTCCTCCCTGAGGATCTCCGCCAAGGGGACACTGAAGGGCTCCGCCCTGGGGACCTCCGCCAGACGGGCGCTGAAGGGCTCCGCCCTGGGGACCTCCGCCAGGGGGACACCGCGCGGTTCCGCCCTGGGGACAGAGAGTTGATTCCTCCTGCGCCGCCATTTAAGTCCGGTGAGGAAGCTCAGACCCGGCGGCGAACTTCATTCCAAATTCCCACAATCGGCCAACCAACGGTGCGGCCTCACACTACATCCGGGCATCCAGAGCCGCGGAAGTGACATCGGGCCAGCGAGCCCGGGGCCTGCGAGGAGTTGTAGTCCTTTCTTATTTTCTAATTATTATTAATAACTATCGCCTTTTCCCAGATCACTGAAATTACTTCTCTCCGATGTTTCGAAGTTTGCTGAATCCTGAAGCTTCTCCAACAAAAAAGAAAGAAAATTAACTGAATATTTAATGAGGGCGCTGCTCCGTCATCAAGGCTGGCCGGCGCACACACTGCGCCTGCGCGGCGCCAGCAACTGCGCCACCATTGGTGGGAGGCCCAAACAACAGCCCCAGTCCACTGCACCCCATCACTGACTCTCCCATTTAATCTCCTCCCACAGCCCATGTACACTCTCCCCGATCACTGACTCTCCCCACCTATTTAATCTCCTCCCACAGCCCATGTAAACTCTCCCCTATCACTGACTCTATCCACCCATTTAATCTCCTCCCACAGCCCATGTACACTCTGCCCCTATCACTGACTCTCCCCACCTATTTAATCTCCTCCCACAGCCCATGTACACTCTCCCCTATCACTGACTCTATCCACCCATTTAAACCTCTCCCACAGCCAATGTACACTCTCCCCTATCACTGACTCTCCCCACCCATTTAATCTCCTCCCACAGCCCATGTACACTCTCCCCTATCACTGACTCTATCCACCCATTTAATCTCCTCCCACAGCCCATGTACACTCTCCCCTATCACTGACTCTCCCCACCCATTTAATCTCCTCCCACAGCCCATGTACACTCTCCCCTATCACTGACTCTCCCCACCCATTTAATCTCCTCCCACAGCCCATGTACACCCTCCCCTATCATTGACTCTCCCCACCCATTTAATCTCCTCCCACAGCCCATGTACACTCTCCCCTATCCCTGACTCTCCCCACCCATTGAATCTCCTCCCACAGCCCATGTACACTCTCCCCTATCACTGACTCTCCCCACCCATTTAATCTTCTCCCACAGCCCGTGTACACTCTCCCCTATCACTGACTCTCCCCACCCATTTAATCTCCTCCCACAGCCCATGTACACTCTCCCCATCACTGACTCTCCCCACCCATTTAATCTCCTCCCACAGCCCATGTACACTCTCCCCTATCACTGACTCTCCCCACCCATTTAATCTCCTCCCACAGCCCATGTACACTCTCCCCTATCACTGACTCTACCCACCCATTTAATCTCCTCCCACAGCCCATGTACACTCTCCCTATCACTGACTCTCCCCACCCATTTAATCTCCTCCCACAGACCATGTACACTCTCCCCTATCACTGACTCTACCCACCCATTTAATCTCCTCCCACAGCCCATGTACACTCTCCCCTATCACTGACTCTCCCCACCCATTTAATCTCCTCCCACAGCCCATGTACACTCTCCCCTATCATTGACTCTCCCCACCCATTTAATCTCCTCCCACACCCCATGTACACTCTCCCCTATCACTGACTCTCCCCACCCATTTAATCTCCTCCCACAGCCCATGTACACTTTCCCCTATCACTGACTCTCCCCACCCATTTAATCTCCTCCCACAGCCCATGTACACTCTCCCCCATCACTGACTCTCCCCACCCATTTAATCTCCTCCCACAGCCCATGTACACTTTCCCCTATCACTGACTCTCCCCACCCATTTAATCTCCTCCCACAGCCCATGTACACTCTCCCCTATCACTGACTCTCCCCACCCATTTATCTCCTCCCACAGCCCATGTACACTCTCCCCTATCACTGACTCTACCCACTGATGTGCCTCAATAATTCCGAGATTCGATGTTAGCGAAACAAAACAAGGCTTTTATTAACTTAGAAGGTAACACACAGTGGAGCGAGGTATCTTCCATCCGGAGGTCTGCAGTACTGGATATGAGGCAGGCTGAGCTTGCTTACATAGGGGCCAGGTATGGGCGGAGCCCTACACACAATACATTACAATATACAATACAATGGTGAGGAAACGGAACTGGGGTAAGGGAAATGAAACCGAAACTAAACCACAGTCACAGGCAGAGAAATACTGATTGAGTGATGAATGGCATATTTCATCACATTCACCCCTTCTATAGATTTAGTCTGTTCGGGGGTTTGATAGTCCTTTGTGACCGACGTGGCTGTTGCGGTGCCGCGGGTGTCGGCTGGGTGTCCCCGGTGGCCTCCTGGGTCTCTGCCGGGGGTGCTGCCAGGGTTGTTGAAGGGGTAGTTGGTGGGGGTACCATCGGTCGATGTTCTTCCGGGGGTGATGAAAGAGTAGTGGGTGGGTAAGAGTAGCCGTGATCGTTGTTGCTGCTGTTGTCGTGGCTGTTGTCGTTACCGGCTGGGGCGACATCTGTTATGGACACGGTGTCCTCCCTACCGTCGGCGTGCCGGACATACGCGTATTGGGGGTTGGCGTAGAGTAGGTGCACTGACTCCACGAGAGGGTCCGTCTTGTGGCCCCTCACATGCCTTCGCACGAATACCGGACCTGGGGTGGAGAGCCATGACGGCATGGATATGCCTGAGGTGGATTTCCGGGGAAAAACAAACATTCGTTCATGAGGCGTGGCATTAGTGGCAGTACACAATAGCGACCGTATCGAATGGAGCACATCTGGGAGGACTTCCTGCCAGCGGGAGATAGGGAGGCCTTTGGTCCTTAGAGCTAGAGTGACTGCTTTCCATACTGTCCCGTTCTCTCGCTCCACTTGACCGTTACCCCGGGAGTTGTAGCTGGTGGTACGGCTCGTGGCGATCCCCCTGGACAGCATGTACTGGCGTAGCTCTTCACTCATGAAGGACGCCCCCCTATCCGTATGGATGTAGCTCAGCATACCGAACAGGCAGAACAGGCTGTTGAGTCATTTAATGACCGTGGCGCTGGTCACGTCTGGGCAGGGGAAGGCGAATGGGAACCGGGAGTATTCGTCCACAATGTTCAGGAAGTAAACATTGCGGTCGACGGACGGGAGGGGGCCCTTGAAATCTAAGCTGAGCCGCTCAAAGGGCCGTGTAGCTTTGATTAAGTGGGCTCTATCTGGGCGGTAGAACCGAGGCTTGCACTCAGCGCAAGTGCGGCAGTTCCTGGTCAGAGACCGAACTTCCTCAATCGAGTAGGGTAAGTTGCGGGACTTTATGAAGTGGAACAGCCGCGTGACCCCTGGGTGGCAGAGGTCGTTGTGGAGGGTCTGTAGCCGATCCCCGGTGGCGCTGGCACACATCCCTCATGAGAGGGCGTCGGGGGATTCGTTAAGGGCCCCTGGCCGGTAAATGATGTCATAATTGAAGGTGGAGAGTTCGATCCGCCACCTAAGAATCTTATCATTTTTAATCTTCCCCCTCTGTTTATTATTGAACATAAACGCTACCGACCGCTGGTCGGTAAGTAGGGTGAAGCATTTGCCGGCTAGGTAGTGGCGCCAGTGGCGCACTGCCTCCACGATGGCTTGGGCCTCCTTTTCCACGGAGGAGTGTCTGATCTCGGGCCCTTGGAGGGTCCTCGAGAAGAAAGCTACGGGCCGCCCCGCCTGGTTGAGGGTGGCCGCCAAGGCAAAGTCAGACGCATCACTTTCCACTTGAAATGGGGTGTTCTCGTCCACTGCCTGTAGCGTGGCCTGCTCAATATCCTGCTTAATGCTTTTGAAGGCGGCGTGGGCCTCAGCAGAGAGCGGAAAAGAGGATGCTTTCAAGAGGGGGCGGGCTTTGTCGGAGTAGTTGGGGACCCATTGGGAGTAATAAGAAAATAACCCCAGGCACCTTTTCAGGGCTTTGGGAGTGTTGGGCAGGGGCAGCTCCCGTAGGGGGCGCAATCAGTCGGGGTCTGGTCCGATTTCCCCATTCTCCACCGCGCTGCCTAGTATGCAGAGGCGCATGGTGTTGAAAACGCACTTGTCCTCGTTGTAGGTGAGGTTGAGTTTTTGTGCGGTTTTCAGGAACCTCTCGAGGTTGGAGTCGTGATCCTGCTGGTTGTGACCGCAGATGGTGACGTTGTCGAGGTAGGGGAAGGTTGCCTGCAAGTGGTGGTCATCGACCATGCGGTCCATCTCCCTCTGGAAGACCGAGACCCCATTCGTCACCCCAAAGGGGACTCTGAGGAATTGGTAGAGGCATCCGTTCGCCTCAAAGGCGGTGTACGGGCGGTCCTCTGGTCTGATAGGGAGCTGGTGGTACGCTGACTTGAGGTCGATGGTGGAGAACACCCGGTATTGGGCGATTTGGTTCACCATTTCTGATATGCGGGGTAGCGGGTAGGCGTCTAGTTGGGTGTACCTGTTGATCGTTTGGCTATAGTCGATCACCATCCGTTTCTTCTCGCTACCCCTTACCACTACCACTTGGGCGCGCCACGGGCTGTTGCTGCGTTCAATAATGCGCTCTTTCAGGAGCCTGTCTACCTCGGTCGCGATAAACCGCCTGTCCTCCCAGCTGTACCTCCTGCTTTTGGTCGCTATTGGCCGGCAGTTAGGGGTAAGGTTCGCGAATAGCGAAGGCGGCTTTACCTTCAGGGTAGCCAGACCGCACACTGTGAGGGGCGGCTGGGACCCACCGTACTTGAGCGTGATGCTTTGGTGGTTGCACTGGAAATCTAGGCCCAAGATCACGCTCGCACATAGATTTTTCATGATTAATACTTTAAAATTATCGTTATACAGTTCCGTTAACGGACAATTGTACCGTGCAGTAACCCATGATGGTCGATGTCTGGGTTTTATCAGCCATAGAGATGGTACCCCGAGTAGGGACCACCTTTAGGGAGAGTTGTTGTGCCAGTTCAGGGTGGATAAAACTCTCCGTGCTTCCACTGTCAATTAAACATTTAACCCCGCACCCGTTTACCTCGATGTCCACCATTGATTTGGATAGCGGGTGCGGCCTGGTCTGGTCCACTGTGACCGATGCCACTGTAGGGCCCTGATCCAGACACGATGGCGTCCACGCTGTCTGCTCACAAGATGGCGGACGCCACGAGGTCGGGCAAGATGGCGTCCAAGATGGCCGCTCCCACGGCGCACACGCGGCGGTGGCGGGTTTTCCGGCGGGGTTCCCTCTGCACACCTTCCCGAAGTGCCCCTTCTTACCGCACTTAAAGCAGGTGGTGCCTTTCGCCGGGCACAGGTTTCTGGTGTGCTTCGGCTGCCCGCAGAAGTAGCAGTTGGGTCCCCGACGCGTCGCGGCTGTCGTAGGGCTTCTGGGGGGAGAGCGGGGCCCCAACGGTGTCGGGCTGCCGGGCGGGGAAGGTGCCTTCCAAGATGGCGGCGCCCTTGGTGCACACGTGGCGGCGTGGACGGCGCGGGCTGAAGAGTAGGCGTCCGAGTTTCTCTGGGCCACATCCAGGGATCGCGCTGTGTCCGCAGCCTGTTTCAGGTCCAATCCCGTTTTTTCCAGCAATCTCTGCCGGATGTAAGTGGAGCCTGTCATAAAGGCATCGCGAACAAGCTCGTCAGTGTACACTGCGGCTTTTACATCTCGGCACTTGCAGTCTTTGCCAAGCATTTTCAGGGTGCCTAGGAACTCCTCCACCGATTCCCCCGGTCGCTGTGCGCGAGTAGCGAGCAGATGCCTAGCATACACCTCATTCATAGGCTGCTGGTAATGCGCCTTTAAGATGTCGCAGGCGGCCAGGTACGTGTCGGCGTCTTGGATGAGGGGGTAAACCCGGTGGCTTACCCAATTCCGCAGAATTCCGAATTTCATACTCGCAGCGTCCGTAGCGTCTTTGACGGCTGCGGAATTGTCCAGGAAGAATTCCATACACTTAAACCAGTGTCCGAAGCGTGCTGATGCGTCCGGAGCATGCTGGTCCAAATCCAAACGTTCGGGTTTCAGGAGTTGATCCATTGTGTTGAAAATTAAGTTAATAAAATTGATGTGCCTCAATAATTCCGAGATTCGATGTTAGCGAAACAAAACAAGGCTTTTATTAACTTAGAAGGTAACACACAGTGGAGAGAGGTATCTTCCATCCGGAGGTCTGCAGTACTGGATATGAGGCAGGCTGAGCTTGCTTACATAGGGGCCAGGTATGGGCGGAGCCCTACACACAATACATTACAATATACAATACAATGGTGAGGAAACGGAACTGGGGTAAGGGAAATGAAACCGAAACTAAACCAGTCACAGGCAGAGAAATACTGATTGAGTGATGAATGGCATATTTCATCACACCCACCCATTTAATCTCCTCCCACAACCCGTGAACTCTCTCTCCTATCACTGACACTCCCCACCCATTTAATCTCCTCCCACAGCCCATGTTCACTCGCCCCATCACTGACTCTCCCCACCCATTTAATCTCCTCCCGCAGCCCATGTACACTCTCCCCTATCACTGACTCTCCCCACCCATTGAATCTCCTCCCACAGCCCATGTACACTCTCCCCTATCACTGACTCTCCCCGCCCATTTAATCTCCTACCACAGCCCATGTACACTCTCCCCTATCACTGACTCTCCCCACCCATTTAATCTCCTCCCACAGCCCATGTACACACTCCCCTGTCACTGGATCCCCGTATTCTGTGACCTTTCCCAACATTGGATTGCCAGTATTCTGTGGTGTTTCCCAACACTGGATCGTTGTATTTGCTGCCATTTCCCAACACCGGATCCCTGTATTCTGTGATGTTTCCCAACACTGGATCCGTGTATTCTGTGATGTTTCCCAACACCGGATCCCTGTATTCTGTGATGTTTCCCAACACTGGATCCCCGTATTCCGAGATGTTTCCCAACACTGGATCCCTGTATTCTGTGATGTTTCCCAACACTGGATCCCCGTATTCTGTGAGTTTTCAGAACACTGGCTCTCCTGTTTTCTGTAATGTTTCCCAACACTGGATTCCTGTATTCTGTGATGTTTCCCAACACTGGATCCCCTGTATTCTGTGATGTTTCCCAACACTGGATCCCCTGTATTCTGTGATGTTTCCCAATATTGGATCCTTGTCTTATGTGATGTTTCCCAACACTGGATCTCCTGTATTCTGTGATGTTTCCCAACACTGGATCCTCTGTATTCTGTGATGTTTCCCAACACTGGATCCCTGTATTTTATGATGTTTCCCTTCACTGGTTCCCTGTATTCTGTGATGTTTCCCAACACTGGATCCCTGTATTCTGTGATGTTTCCCAACACTGGATCCCTGTATTTTATGATGTTTCCCAACACTGGATCCCTGTATTCTGTGATGTTTCCCAATACTGGATCCCTGTATTCTGTGATGTTTCCCAACACTGGATCCCCTGTATTCTGTGATGTTTCCCAACACTGGATCCCCTGTATTCTGTGATGTTTCCCAACACTGGATCTCCTGTATTCTGTGATGTTTCCCTTCACTGGATCTCCTGTATTCTGTAATGTTTCCCAACACTGGATCCCCTGTATTCTGTGATGTTTCCCAATATTGGATCCTTGTATTATGTGATGTTTCCCCACACTGGATCTCCTGTATTCTGTGATGTTTCCCAACACTGGATCCCCTGTATTCTGTGATGTTCCCCAACACTGGATCCCTGTATTCTGTGATGTTTCCCAACACTGGATCCCCTGTATTCTGTGATGTTTCCCAACACTGGTTCCCTGTATTTTATGATGTTTCCCTTCACTGGTTCCCTGTATTCTGTGATGTTTCCCTTCACTGGATCTCCTGTATTTTATGATGTTTCCCAACACTGGATCCCTGTATTTTATGATGTTTCCCAACACTGGATTCCTGTATTCTGTGATGTTTCCAAACACTGGAGACCTGTATTTTATGATGTTTCCCAACACTGGATTCCTGTATTCTGTGATGTTTCCCAACACTGGATCCCTGTATTTTATAATGTTTCCCAACACCAGATCCCTGTATTCTGTGATGTTTCCCAACACTGGATCCCTGTATTTTATGATGTTTCCCAACATCGGATCCCTGTATTCTGTGATGTTTCCCAACACTAGATCCCTGTCTTCTGTGATGTTTCCCAATACTGGATCTCCTGTATTCTGTGATGTTCTCCAACACTGGATCTCCTGTATTCTGTGATGTTCCCCAACACCGGATCCCTGTATTCTGTGATGTTTCCGAATACTGGATCTCCTGTATTCTGTGATGTTCCACAACACTGGATCCCCTGTATTTTATAATGTTTCCTAACACTGGATCCCTGTATTTTGTGATGTTTCCCAACACTGGATCTCCTGTATTCTGTGATGTTTCCCAATACTGGATCTCCTGCATTCTGTGATGTTCCCCAACACTGGATCCCTGTATTCTGTGATGTTTCCCAACACTGGATCCCTGTATTCTGCGATGTTTCCCAACACTGGATCCCTGTATTTTATAACGTTTCCCTTCACTGGATCTCCTGTATTCTGTGATATTTCCCAGCACTGGATCTCCCATATTCTGTTATGTTCCCCAACACTGGATCTACTGTATTCTGTGATGTTCCCCAACACCGGATCCCTGTATTCTGTGATGTTTCCCAATACTGGATCTCCTGTATTCTGTGATGTTCCCCAACACTGGATCCCTGTATTCTGTGATGTTTCCCAACACTGGATCCCTGTATTTTATGTTTCCCTTCACTGGATCTCCTGTATTCTGTGATATTTCCCAGCACTGGATCTCCCGTATTCTGTGATGTTCCCCAACACTGGATCCCTGTATTCTGTGATTTTTCCCAATACTGGATCCCTGTATTCTGTGATTTTCCCCAATACTGGATCTCCTGTATTCTGTGATGTTTCCCAACACTGGATCCCTGTATTCTGTGATGTTTCCCAACACTGGATCTCCTGTATTCTGTGATGTTTCCCAACACTGGATCCCTGTATTCTGTGATGTTTCCCAACACTGGATCCCTGTATTTTATGATGTTCCCCAACACTGGATCCCTGTATTTTATGATGTTTCCCAACACTGGTTCTCTGTATTTTATGATGTTTCCCAACACAGGATCCCTGTATTCTGTGATGTTTCCCAACATTGGATCCCTGTATTTTATGATGTTTCCCAACACTGGTTCCCTGTATTCTGTGATGTTTCCCAACACTGGATCTCCTGTTTTCTGTGATTAATCCGGTTTCCTCCCACAGTCCAAAGATGTGCGGGTTAGGTTGATTGGCCATGATAAAAAATTGGCCCTTAGTGTTAGGGGGGATTAAATACGTGGGGTTACGGGGTTAGGGCTTGGGTGGGATGGCTGTCGGTATAGGGACCGGGTGCTAGGGTTTAGATGATCAGCCATGATCTCGTTGAATGTCGGAACAGGCTCGAAGGGCCGAATGGCCTACTCCTGCTCCTATCTTCTATGTTAACACTGGATCCCTGTATTGTATAATGGTTCCCAACACTGGATCTCCTGTTTTCTGTGATTAATCCCAACACTGGATCCCCTGTATTAGGTGTTGTTTCCCCACACTGGATCTCCCATATTCTGTGATGTTTCCCAACATTGGATCCCTGTATTCTGTGATGTTTCCCAACATTGGATCCCTGTATTCTGTGATGTTTCCCAACACTGGATCACTGTATTCTGTGATGTTTCCCAACACTGGATCACTGTATTCTGTGATGTTTCCCAACACTGGATCACTGTATTCTGTAATGTTTCCCAACACTGGATCTCCTGTATTCGGTGATGTTTCCCAACACTAGATCTCCTATATTGTGTAATGGTTCTCAACACTGGATCTCTGTATTCTGTGATGTATCCCAACACTGGATCCCCTGTATTTTATGATGTTTCCCCACACTGGATCTCCCGTATTCTGTGATGTTTCCCAACACTGGATCTCCCATATTCTGAGATATTTCCCTTAACTGGATCCCTGTATTCTGTGATGTTTCCCCACACTGGCTCCCTGTATTTTATGATGTTTCCCAACACTAGATCTCCCGTATTCTGTGATGTTTCCCAACACTGGATCTCCTGTATTCGGCAACATTTCCCAACACTGGATCCCTGTATTCTGTGATGTTTCCCAACACTGGATCCCTGTATTCTGTGATGTTTTCCAACACTGGATCTCCTGTATTCGGCAACATTTCCCAACACTGGATCTCCTGTATTGTGTGATGTTGTCCTACACTGGATCTCCACATTCTGGGATGTTTCCCAACACCGGATCTCCTGTATTCTGTGATGTTTTCCAACACCGGATCTCCTGTATTCTGTGATGTTGTCCTATACTGGATCTCCACAGTTTGGGATGTTTCCCAACACTGGATTCCCTTTATTCTGTGATCCCCCCTGCAACACTGGATCCCTGTATTCTGTGATGCTGTCCTACATTGGATCTCATGTATTCTGTGATGTTTCGAAATACTGGATCTCTGTAATCTGTGATATTTCCAACTCTGGATTCCCTGTATTCTGTGATGTTTCCCAACAGTGGATCTCCCTTATTTTGTGATGGTCTCCCGTATTCTGTGATATTGCCCAAGAGTGGATCTCCTGCTCCACCCCTTTCAATGTACGGTCTCAACCCCCCACCCCAAGTCAGGGACTCTTGCATATTCAGTACAGACCACGCCTCCCTAATTACCTGGATTGCCACAATGGAATCAATAGGAAGGAGGAAGTAAATGTAGGAAAATATGAATCGGTTTATTGTGCAGCAACGAAGCCTGAATCATTGCATGTTGGTGTGCAATACAATGTGGGGCTCACACAATGCTGGGAACTGGCCAGCGCCAGTACATTCCACATCTCTGTCAATCTGCCTGTACCCTGACCAGGTCTGGAGCGCGACTCCCACATGGTCCCACTCTAGCCCACGACAACCTGTGGTACCCCTCTCCTGAGCCAGAAAGTCGTGGGTTTGAGCCCCCCACACAGTCCAGAGACTTGAGCCCCATAATCCAGGCTGATACTCCCCGGTTGTCAGTACTGAGGGAAGTGATACACTGTCGGAGGGGCAGTACTGAGGGAGTGCTGCACTGTCAGAGGGGCAGTACTGAGGGAGCGCTACACTGTCGGAGGGGCAGTACTGAGTGAGCGCTGCACTATCAGGGGGCCAGTACTGAGGGAGCGCTGCACTGTCGGAGGGGCAGTACTGAGGGAGTGCTGCACTGTCAGAGGGGCAGTACTGAGTGAGCGCTGCACTATCAGGGGGCCAGTACTGAGGGAGCGCTGCACTGTCGGAGGGGCAGTACTGAGGGAGTGCCGCACTGTCGAAGGGGCAGTACTGAGGGAGCGCTGCACTGTCAGAGGGGCAGTACTGAGGGAGCGCTGCACTGTCGAAGGGGCAGTACTGAGGTGCGCTGCACTGTTGGAGGGGCAGTACTGAGGGAGCGCTGCACTGTTGGAGGGTCAGTACTGAGGGAGCGCTGCACTGTCGGAGGTGCCGTCTGTCGGAGGTGTGTTAAACCTGAAGGCCTCATCTGCCCTCTCAGGTAGACGTAAAATCCCACGAGGCACTACAGGAAGAAGAGCAGGGGAGTTCTCCCCAGTGTCCTGGGGCCAATATTTTTCCCTTAACCAGTATCACTTAAAACAGATTATCTGATCATTATCATGTCGCTGTTTGTGGGATCCTGCTGTGCGCCAATTGGCTACTGCGTTGCCTACATTACAACATTGAGTACACTTGGGCAAAAAAGTACCTCATTGGCTGAGAAGCGCTTTGAGACGTCCTGAGGTGATGAAAGGCGCTATAGAAATGCAAGTTCTTTCTTTCAATTGTGGGCGGGGGGAGAGGGGGTTCAGTGGGATGGACAGAGGTTCAGTCTGCGTCTCTCTCTATCTAGCTCACGCTCCCTCCCTGTCCGTTTGACCCTCTCTCTGAACCCGTGCGCCCCAACCAGTTCATGGAGGAGCCTGTGCTCCCGTCGGTATGGTGCCTGTCCCTTTAAGAGCGCCGCACTGCCGCCCCGCTGGTGGAAGGTGGCACTGCAGCAGCATCAGTCAGCGCAGTTTCCCGGTCTGGCCCCAGAGGGCGGTGTTGGGCCCCCGCGAAGAATCAGGTTCCAGGGTCCCCCCCGCCTCCCCACACACCAACCCCCCTCCTCGCGTCTCACTGCCTCTTCTTGCCCTCCAGCGGCCACTGGGCCCTCCACTCGTCCGCCCCCAGCTGGTTCCGCTCCGTCACCCAGCCGGATGACCGGGCCTCAGACAGCAGCCGGGGGAACAGCCGATCGACCAGGAGGTGTGTTGCCGTCACCGCGTCCCACAGTCGCTCGTCTTGGGCTGTAGAGAGGGAGAGGAGACGGAGATCAGACACAGTACATGGGGGACTTTCAAGACTGAGATGAGGAGGAATCTCTTCACTCAGAGGGTGGTGAATCTTTGGAATTATCTACCTAGGAGAGCTGTGGAGGCTCAATCGTTGAGTATATTCAAAACAGAGATCGATAGATATTTGGACTCTAGGGGAATCAAGGGATATGGAGATCGGGCGGGAAAGTGGAGTTGAGGTCGATGATCAGCCGTGATCTTATTGAATGGCGGAGCAGGCTCGAGGGGCCGCATGGCCTACTCCTGCTCCTATTTCTCATGTACTTATGGGAAGCTGTCAAGGGGAGGGGAGCCTCAGTGAGGGGTCGAGGGGAGTGGTGCCTCAGTGAGGGGGTCGAGGGGAGGAGTGGGGAGCCCCAATGAGGGGATCGAGGGGAGGAGTGTCTCAGCGAGAGGGTCGAGGGGTGGGGAGCCTTAGTGAGAGGGTCGAGGGGAGGGGAGCCTCAGTGAGGGGGTCGAGGGGAGTGGAGCCTCAGTGAGGGGGTTGAGGGGAGGGGAGCCTCAGTGAGGAGGTCGAGGGGGGAGGGGAGCCTCTGAGGGGGACGAGGGGGGAGGGGAGCCTCAGTGAGGGGGACGAGGGGAGGGGAGCCTCAGTGAGGAGGTCGAGGGGGGAGGGGAGCCTCAGTGAGGGGGACGAGGGGGGAGGGGAGCCTCAGTGAGGGGGACGAGGGGGGAGGGGAGCCTCAGTGAGGGGGACGAGGGGGGAGGGGAGCCTCAGTGAGGGGGCGGAGCCTCTGAGGGGGTCGAGGGGAGGGGAGCCTCAGTGAAGGGACGAGGAGGGAGGAGAGCCTCAGTGAGGGGGACGAGGGGGGAGGGGAGCCTCAGTGAGGGGGACGAGGGGGGAGGGGAGCCTCAGTGAGGGGGACAAGGGGGGGGGGGGGAGCCTCAGTGAGGGGGTCGAGGGGAGGGTTGCCTCAGTGAGGGGGTCGAGGGGAGGGTTGCCTCAGTGAGGGGGTCGAGGGGAGGGTTGCCTCAGTGAGAGGGTCGAGGGGAGGGGTGCCTCAGTGAGGGGTTCGAGAGGAGGGGGATTATCTCACCAGTCTTCACTCTCTCCTGTAGCTCGGTGAAGGTGTCCCTCTCCACGCTGAATGTGCTGACGTCCTGGTGAAGGAGGTGATGCAGGATCTCAGCATGGAAACAAGCCTCGATCATGTCAACGCTCCCGGCGCCCTGCCTCAGAGCGACGCTCACCACACCTTCAAACACAACACACGGCCGTTAACGGAGGGAGATCACACTTACACTCCCTCCAATAGTGTCACGGCTCCAGCACATTATATCACCACTGGGTAAAACAGTGCGTTAGAAACACTGTCCATTCCCCCTCTGGGACCGGGTGTCCCAGTGCGTTAGATACACTGTCCTTTCCCCCTCTGGGACCGGGTGTCCCAGTGCGTTAGATACACTGTCCTTTCCCCCTCTGGGACCGGGTGTCCCAGTGTGTTAGATACACTGTCCTTTCCCCCTCTGGGACCGGGTGTCCCAGTGTGTTAGATACACTGTCCTTTCCCCCTCTGGGACTGGGTGTCACAGTGTGTTAGATACACTGTCCTTTCCCCCTCTGGGACCGGGTGTCCCAGTGCGTTAGATACACTGTCCTTTCCCCCTCTGGGACCGGGTGTCCCAGTGTGTTAGATACACTGTCCTTTCCCCCTCTGGGACCGGGTGTCACAGTGCATTAGATACACTGTCCTTTCCCCCTCTGGGATCGGATGTCCCAGTGCGTTAGATACACTGTCCTTTCCCCCTCTGGGATCGGATGTCCCAGTGTGTTAGATACACTGTCCTTTCCCCCTCTGGGACCGGGTGTCCCAGTGCGTTAGATACACTGTCCTTTCCCCCTCTGGGACCGGGTGTCCCAGTGTGTTAGATACACTGTCCTTTCCCCCTCTGGGACCGGGTGTCACAGTGTGTTAGATACACTGTCCTTTCCCCCTCTGGGACCGGGTGTCACAGTGCATTAGATACACTGTCCTTTCCCCCTCTGGGACCGGATGTCACAGTGCGTTAGATACACTGTCCTTTCCCCCTCTGGGATCGGATGTCCCAGTGTGTTAGATACACTGTCCTTTCCCCCTCTGGGACCGGGTGTCCCAGTGTGTTAGATACACTGTCCTTTCCCCCTCTGGGACCGGGTGTCACAGTGCATTAGATACTGTCCTTTCCCCCTCCGGGATCGGATGTCACCGTGTGTTAGATACACTGTTCTTTCCCCCTCTGGGACCAGGTGTCAGTGCGTTAGATACACTGGGCCAGTAATTCCGGTCCCAACGCGTGAGTACGGATGGGGTACTCACGCGTGGGCCCGTTGGAAGTGCCGGATTTCAGCATGCACAGCGCATGCGCGGGAAACTGGCATTTCCTCCAAGGGGTTCAGAGGTCCAACGCGTGCGCGCAGGACTCCGCGCGCACGCGTTGAACTTCCTTCTTTTTGACAGGTTTGCCCGTGTGTAAGTGCCTGAACTTTTTAGAAATGTAAAAATGAGGCGTAAGGACTTGATTCTTTAAGGTAAGTGGTCTATTATTTAAAATTATAACATTTTTTCCACAGCTTTATTGTTTAAGGACTTTACAGTGAGGTAAGTTTATTTTTAGACCCGGTTTCTTAAAAAATTATTTTTTTCAAAAATTTGATTAATTGTTTAAAATAGTTTTTAAAAGTTATTTATAGCTCATTTAATTAGTGGGATGTTTATTAAAATTTTATTTAAAGTTTAAGTAGTGTTTTGGACGCCCGTAGTTTTCATGAATTTGACAGTTCTTACTATCAAACTCATGAGTAAAGTTCCCCCCCGCTGATCCCAGCTGGCACATCGCACTAACTACGCTGCTGGATCAGGCAAGCACATCGCGCTGACATCTGAACCGGGCCTAGACAGGAATTCCAAGCAGTCCCAGGCTTCAGCTGTCGGCGCGCCGGGTAAGTGCACATCGGGGGCTTGCACGCACGGCAAGCCCCCGATCCTAATTTCTGGGCCACTGTCCTTTCCCCCTCTGGGACCAGGTGTCACAGTGTGTTAGATACACTGTCCTTTCCCCCTCTGGGACCGGGTGTCACAGTGTGTTAGATACACTGTCCTTTCCCCCTCTGGGACCGGGTGTCAGTGTGTTAGATACACTGGCCTAGAAATTCAGTTGTTTGCGCCAGCCGCTAGCGCCGGAGGAGATGTGGGGCGCTTGGCGGCTAGCGGCCGGGCGCAGCGCGATCTGCACCTCTCCCCAACTTCAGTAAAGATTTAGCGGCGGCGCAAAGCCTTTGCGCGCGCTCAGCTGCGCGCGCAGATCCTGATGTCATTTCATCGCGCAACGCCCTTTGTTCGCCCCAAACCGGAAATTCAGTGGCGCCGGCCTATTGTGCGCCTGGCGCCCCTAGCGACTGGTAGAGGGGAACGGTTCTCAGTCGCTGCGGGGCGCGGGGGGCGCAAATTAAAGGGCACTCCTCCTGCAGTAGAAAAGGCAGCCATTTTGCCCCACTCCTTCTTTGTGAGAGACGGATCTTTGCAGAGAGACAAAGGTAGAGAGCTTTCTGGTTTGGCTCAACACTCGCACAGGTACTTGTGGCTTCAGGCCACAGCTTTGCACTTGTCTTTAACTTCAGAGCCATATCATTGATTGGAAACATATAATGGGGGCTGCAATGGGTGCAAACGTTGGCCTTCTCCATTGCATTCAAAGGGCTCACAGACGCCGTGAGAGAGTGGCAGACATGGCCAGACGGAGAGGGGGCAACAGGCGTCGGCAAAGGAGGCCTTACCCACCCAGGGTATACCGCCAGCAGTTCTCATATCTGACGAGCAGTGTTCGGAGGCTGCGATTCCGAAGGGCGGTGGTCACTGAGATCTGCCACCTGCTTCGCGGAGATCTGCAGCCACATCTGAGGAGCAGGACGTCTCTGTCGGTGACAGTGAAGGTGACGGTGTCTCTCAACTTCTATGCCACCGGCTCCTTCCAATCCGCTACTGGGGACATTTCCAACATCTCCCAGTTTGCCGTGCATTGCTGCATCCGCCAGGTGACCAATGCCCTTTTCAGAAGGAGACGTCAGTTCATCTCCTTCTCCATGGCCCTTGTCAAGCAGCAACAGCGTGCAATGGGCTTTGCAGCATTAGCGGGCTTCCCCATGGTGCAGGGCGCCATTGACTGCACGCATGTGGCTTTGCGGGCACCTCTGGAGAATGCCGAGGATTACCGCAACCGGAAGGGCTACCATTCGCTCAACGTGCAGTTGGTGTGTGACCACAGGCAGCTCATCCTAGCTGTCAATGCCCGCTTTCCAGGCAGCAGCCACGATGCCTTCATCCTGCGCCAGACTTCTGTGGCAGACATGTTCCAGGCCCAGCCTCACCCACAAGGATGGCTTCTCGGGGACAAAGGCTATCCTTTGTGCACCTGGCTGATGACCCCGCTCCGTGCGCCCAGCACCCCTGCTGAAGAGGGATACAATGACAGCCATCAAGCAACCAGGAACATCATTGAGCAAACAATCGGCATCCTGAAGCAACGGTTCCGCTGTCTGGATCGTTCCGGAGGAGCCCTACAGTATTCGCCTGAGCGAGTCTCCCATTTCGTGGTCGTGTGCTGCATGCTGCACAACCTGGCTATCCGCAGGACTCAGCCACTGCCACCAGACATTGGAGGACCACCAGAGGAGGAGGAGGACGACCAGCACAGGAGGGAGGCAGAAAGTGCAAGGGCCGCCCGTCGGCGGCTTATTGAACGTCGGTTCTAGGCCCCCTCTCAGGGAATGGCTTGTGCCAATGGCAGGAGAAGAATGTAGCCGCTCCACAAGCCCTCAGCCGAGCAGGGCAACCAGGACTTCCAAAAGAAAGCATGGACAGTGCGATTTAAGAACATTTATTTCTTTGAAACCTCTGCCCTTCCCACATTACAAACTAATGGAGAGAAGCCCCCTGAAAAAACACAAATCGACCAGTCTCGGCCTTTCAAAAAACACAAATACACCAGTCTCGGCCTTTCAAAAAAACAAATCCACCCTCCCCCTTTAAGAGCTCACCGGCGCCAGAGTGTCTGCCGTCAATCAGCAGCTCGCCGCACCTGCGCTGCGCCCGCCCTCGGGGGTTTCGCCCCGGGCCGCCGGCTTAGCGCCTAATGATAGTCGTGCATCGCCTGTTTTAGCGCAGCAGCAACCTCTTGGGGCGATGCCACTGAATATCGGCGAAGGTGGCGTGAAGTTGCGCCGGGCGCAAACTTTAGCGGCCGCCTGGCTGCAGCGCCCCAAACGTGGCTATACTGAATTTCTAGGCCACTGTCCTTTCCCCCTCTGGGACCGGGTGTCCCAGTGCGTTAAATACACTGTCCTTTCCCCCTCTGGGACCGGTTGTCACAGTGCGTTAGATACACTGTCCTTTCGCCCTCTGGGACCAGGTGTCACAGTGCGTTAGATACACTGTCCTTTCCCCCTCTGGGACCGGGTGTCACAGTGCGTTAGATACACTGTCCTTTCCCCTCTGGGTCCGGGTGTCACAGTGCGTTAGATACACTGTCCTTTCCCCTCTGGGACTGGGTGTCACAGTGCGTTAGATACACTGTCCTTTCCCCCTCTGGGACCGGGTGTCACAGTGTGTTAGATACACTGTCCTTTCCCCCTCTGGGACCGGGTGTCACAGTGAGTTAGATACACTGTCCTTTCCCCCTCTGGGACCGGGTGTCACAGTGTGTTAGATACACTGTCCTTTCCCCCTCTGGGACCGGGTGTCACAGTGCGTTAGATACACTGTCCTTTCCCCTCTGGGACTGGGTGTCACAGTGCGTTAGATACACTGTCCTTTCCCCCTCTGGGACCGGGTGTCACAGTGAGTTAGATACACTGTCCTTTCCCCTCTGGGTCCGGGTGTCACAGTGCGTTAGATACACTGTCCTTTCCCGCTCTGGGACCGGGTGTCACAGTGCGTTAGATACACTGTCCTTTCCCCCTCTGGGACCGGGTGTCACAGTGCGTTAGATACACTGTCCTTTCCCCCTCTGGGACCGGGTGTCACAGTGCGTTAGATACACTGTCCTTTCCCCTCTGGGACTGGGTGTCACAGTGAGTTAGATACACTGTCCTTTCCCCCTCTGTGACCGAGTGTCACAGTGTGTTAGATACACTGTCCTTTTCCCCTCTGGGACCGGGTGTCATAGTGTGTTAGATACACTGTCCTTTCCCCCTCTGTGACCGAGTGTCACAGTGTGTTAGATACACTGTCCTTTCCCCCTCTGTGACCGAGTGTCAGTGTGTTAGATACACTGTCCTTTCCCCCTCTGTGACCGAGTGTCAGTGTGTTAGATACACTGTCCCTTCCCCCTCTGGGACTGGGTATTTTGTTTACATCCACAAATTCTAATGTTCCACTCACCAGCATTTCGGTGCAATCCCAGTAAATAGTTCTTATTGTTGTTTTCTGTTGCCCTCTGATATTCATAAGCACTGAGTATGAGAGAGAATGAGACAGACATTAAGAGAGGGGGAAGGGAGACAGACAGAGAGACACACGCAGGGAGAGAGAGACAAATTGGGATCAGAGAGCGAGTGAGAGAGAGAGACAGTCGGAGGGAGAGACAGAGATAGCGAGGGAGAGGTAGGGACAGAGGGAGCAAGAGGGGGAGAGAGTGAGAGAATCAGGTGGTCAGAGAGATGGAGAGACTGATAGTGAGCGAGAGGGAGAGAGATAAGGAGAGTAGGAGAGACAGACAAACAGAGGCAGAGGGAGAGACGGGCAGTGACAGAGAGATAGGGAGAATAGGAGAGAGACAAACACACAGTAGATGGGGAGAGACAGGGAGAGAAAAACAAACGATGGGGATAAATAAACTTACTAAAACATGACATTACTGGAAGGATGTGAGACTGTTATTCTAACACAGATTCAGCAATATCAAATAATTCTATGATGAATTGGGAAAGGTGGTTCCGATAGTTTATACAATATACAGGCAGTGAGAGCATAACAGACACATCGATAGCTCGGGTGGTGTATATATAAAATAACAGATACCCAGGAGTGAGTTACAGGCTGGAATCTAATCGAGTGGTTCGGGGGGTTATATATAGAATAACAGATACCCGGGAGTGAGTTACAGGCTGGAATCTAATCGAGGGGTTCGGATGTTTTTTTTTTTATATAGAATAACAGATACCCGGGAGTGATTTGCAGGCTGGAATCTAATCGAGGGGTTCTGGGGGTTTTATATAGAATAACAGATTCCTTGGAGGGAATTACAGGCTGGAATCGAATCAAGGGGTTCGGGTGGTTTATATATAGAATAACAGATACCCAGGAGTGAGTTACAGGCTGGAATCTAATCGAGAGGTTCAGGGGGTTTATATATAGAAAAACAGATACCCAGGAGCGAGTTAGAGGCTGGAATCCAATCGAGGTTCGAGTGGTTTATATATAGAATAACAGAAACCCAGGAGTGAGTTACAGGCTGGAATCTAATCGAGGGGTTCGGGGGGTTTATATATAGAATAACAGATACCCGGGAGTGAGTCACAGGTGGGGTTGCGGACTGGAGGTTTGCAGGTGTCTGACCTGTTGCACTAACCTGTGTAAGATGGAGTCAAGAGGGGCTCCAATTCTGACCGACAGTCTGTGCTGGAAGGCTGGAATGGAGACAACGAGGGGTTAATTGTGGAGCCTGTCTCTGACTGTGATTAACCCCTTAATCTTGCATCGCTGCAGGATGCCCCCCCCCCCCTCCCCACGCTGATGATGCCCAGTCAGCCTGGTGATTGCCAGCTGCCTCCCAGCCCGTGCCGGAGCTCAGGGTGGTGCTGGTGAGTAGCCGAGGGCAGCGTGATACCCGCCTTTCCCACACCCTCCAACCCCGCCATTCAGGTCACGACAACGGGGCCAGGTGCTTAAAGCGTGCCCCCTGAAGGACTGGAGCCTGTGTCACGGCGGGGCGGGGGGGGGGGGGAAGATGGCGATCCCAGGGCTCGTCCTCTGCCACAAGGAAAGAGAGAGAGAAAGAAAGAAAGAGAGAAAGTAGGAAGAGAAAAACGAGAAAAAAAAAGAAATAAAGAAAGCGAAAGGAAAACGAGGGAAAGAAGAGAAAGAAAAAGAGGGAGAAAGAAAGAGAAAAGGAAAGAGAGAAAGAATGAGAAACAGAGAGAAAGAGAAAGACAGGCACAGAGACAGAGGAAGAGAGAAAGAAAGATCAATAGATCATCTGTGTTTTAGTAATGTAGGTCGAGGGATAAATATTGGCCCCAGGACACCGGGGAGAACTCCCCCTGCTCTTCTTCCAATAGTGTTGTGGGATTTTATGTCCCCTCAGAGGGCAGACGGGGCCTTTCGGTTTAACGTCTCATCCCGAAAGACGGCTCCTCCGACAGTGCAGCAACTCCCTCAGAACTGGCAACTGGGGAGTGTCGGCCTGGGATTATAGGGCACGAGTCTCTGGAGTGTGTCGGGGGCTGGAGCAGGGCATGGAGGCTGCGGTTTAGATTCAGGGCTCACCTGGCAGGAGGGGCTCCCGGGGGTTGACGGAGCTAGGAGGGCGAACTTTGCCCTCCCGCAGGAAGTCGTTCACCGTCAGGCTGAGCCGGGCCTGGTTCAGCGTCTCCATGACGACGCCCCTGACTGCTCGGTAGTTGGCGTACAAGTGCAGCGAAGTGAAGAGGGCGTAGAGCAGGTAGGTGAGGCTGTGGGAAAGCAATGGAAATCCCTGGTCAGTAACGCTGGAGACCGTCCCACCCACTCCCTCACATATCCCAGCTGAGAATTCCCATCCATTCCCTCGCATATCCCACTGCAGAATTCCCATCCACTCCTTCACATAGCCCAGTCCCTCTGCAGAATTCCTACCCACTCCCTCACATATCCTAGTGCAGAATTCCCATCCACTCCTCTGTGATATCCCAACCACTCCATTAAATATTCTGATCCCAATACAGTTCCCATCTCCTGTCAGGGCTTCCTATTCCATTCATGTCTTCAGATACAGGAAACTTTCGATTTACCGGCACCTAAATAACCAGAAATCTCGGTTAACCGGCAAAATTCAGGAGTAGGTTTTACTTCATATTGTACTTGCGTGCCATGTGTTGCTGTGCAAGGGTGTGGCTGCAGCTGTTGCTAAGCTACAGAGACGCTTAGAACTTGTGGCCATTGTTCTACAGGGTTTGTTGCTTTATACGGAGCTATCAGCTCTCCCTATCTTTTACTATAGCATTCGGTTATGCGGAATTTTTGATGAACCGGCACCACGTCGGTCCCGTCCGTGCCGGATAAAAGAAAGTTTCCTGTATCGCAATCCCAGTACAGAATTCCCACACTCTCCCTCAGATATCCCAATCCCAATACAGAATTCCCACACTCTCCCTCAGATATCCCAATCCCAGTTCAGAATTCCCATCCTCTCCCTCAGATATCCCAATCCCAGTACAGAATTCCCACACTATTCCTCAGATACCCTAATTTATCTACAGAGTTCCCACCCTCTCCCTCAGATATGCTGCTCCCAGTACAGAATTCCCAGCCTCTCCATCACATAACTCAATCCCAGTGCAGAATTCCCAGCCTCTCCCCTGGGATTTCCAGGAGTTAGCGTTACCCACGTACAGGATGTTGTCGGTGACGAGTGGGGTGAGGAGGAGGCTGACCAACAGCCCGGCCAAGTTCACCAGGGTCTCCTGCGATAGACACAGAGCGACAGTGAGTGAGACACACAGTCCTTCCCTCATCGCTTTCCCATCCATCCCCTGCCTCCCCCATCCAATCCCTGAATCATCCACTCGCAAACACGCGCCCACACACAAACACATGCATACTCACAAACACATGCCCACACTCACCCACACACAAACATACGACGACACAAAGCTGGGTGGGCGTGTGTGCTGTGAGGAGGATGCCAAGAAACTCCAGGATGATTTGGACAGGTTGGGTGATTGGGCAGATGCAATATAACGTGGATAAATGTGAGGTTATCCACTTTGGTGGCAAAAACAGGAAGGCAGATTATTATCTGAATGGCAATAGATTGGGAGAAGGGGAAGTGCAACGAGACCTGGGTGTCCTTGTGCACCAGTCGCTGAAGGTAAGCATGCAGGTGCAGCAGGCGGTTAAGAAGGCAAATGGTATGTTGGCCTTCGTAGTGAGAGGATTTGAGTACAGGAACAAGAATGTCTTGCTGCAGTTGTACAGGGCCTTGGTGAGACCACATCTGGAGTATTGTGTGCAGTTTTGGTCGCCTTATCTGAGGAAGGATGTTCTTGCCATGGAAGGAGTTGAACGAAGATTCACCAGGCTGATACCTGGGATGGCAGGAATGACGTATGAGGAGAGATTGGGTCGATTGGGCTTGTACTCGCTGGAGTTTAGAAGAATGAGGGGATCTCATTGAAACTTATAAAATTCTGACAGGACTGGACAGACTAGATGCAGGAAGGATGTTCCCGATGGTCGGGGAGTCCAGAACCAGGGGTCACAGTCTAAGGAGTATGCCATTTAGGACAGAGATGAGGAGGAATTTCTTCACCCAGAGAGTGGTGAACCTGTGGAATTCTCTACCACAGAAGGCAGTAGAGGCCAATTCATTAAATATATTCAAGAAGGAGTTGGATATATTTCTTAAGGCTAAAGGGATCAAGGGATATGGGGAGAAGGCAGGGACAGGGTACTGAATTTGGATGATCAGCCATGATCACATTGAATGGCGGAGCAGGCTCGAGGGGCCGAATGGCCTACTCCTGCTCCTATCTTCTATGTTTCTATAGGCATATACACTCACAAACACATACACAATTACCCACACACAAACACAGACACCCACACAATCATCCACAAACACTCACACACACACAAACAATCACCCACAAAAACACACACAATCACCCACAAACACCCACACAAACACAAACAGACACACACACACAACCCACATACAATCACCCACAAACACAGACACACACAAACACCCAGACACACCACCCACAAACACACACATAAACAGACACACACAATCACCCACAAACATACACATAAACACAGACACACACACAATCACCCAGACACATACAATCACCCACACACACCACCCACAAACACACAGACACACACACACAATCACCCACAGATACATAAACACAGACACACACACAAATACATACATAAACACAGACACACACACAATCACCCACACACAATCACCCACAAATACATACATAAACAGGCACACAATCACCCAGACACACACACAATCACCCACAGACAATCACCCACAAATACATACATAAACACAGACACACACACACACACAATCAGCCCCACACAAACACACAGATACACGTGCACACTCACAAACATACACGTATGGAGCCTGGTTCTTTCCTGCTCTGTGTGTGGGGCTCAGTGCCACACCGGGTGAGATCAACTCACTCAGCACTAGGCCGCGGATGGAGCCTGGGCCTTTCCTGATATTGGGAAACCTGTGAAAGGTGGGGTCTCATCGTCTGCTGGTACCCGTCATGAGACACCCCCCCCAACCCCCGCCCCGATACCTGGCTGCCGTCCTTTGCCGAGACGTCGGCCATGTTGTCGCGCCTGGCCTGGTGCATGGTGAGAGCCGCCCGTGTCGCTCCTCCTGCCACCCCGACTATGGACTGGGAACAGAGAAAGCACACAGTGAAACACTGCCCGACCCTCCCAGGGCATTGCTGATAGTGCATAGTGAGAGGGTTGATGGACCTCCCATGGCATTGCTCAGTCACTGAGGACCGATGGACCTCCCGTGGCATTGCTCAATGAGAGGACAGATGGACCTCCAATGGCAATGCTCAGTCACTGAGGACCGATGGACCTCCCGTGGCATTGCTCAGTGAGAGGACAGATGGACCTCCAATGGCAATGCTCAGTCACTGAGGACTGATGGACCTCCCATGGCATTGCTCAGTGAGAGGACAGATGGACCTCCAATGGCAATGCTCAGTCACTGTGGACTGATGGACCTCCCATGGCATTGCTCAGTCACTGAAGACGGATGGACTTTCCACCTCATTATTCAGTGAGGGGACCAATGGACCTCCCGTGGCATTGCTCAGTGAGGGGACCAATGGACCTCCCGTGGCATTGCTCAGTGAGAGGACAGATGGACCTCCCGTAGCATTGCTCAGTGAGAGGATAGAGGGACCTCCCGTGGCATTGCTGAGAGAGAGGGCCGATGGACCTCCCGTGGCATTGCTCAGTGAGAGAGGACCGATGGGCTTCCCTTGGCATTGCTCAGTGTGGGGACCGATGGACCTCCCGTGGCATTGCTCAGTGAGAAGGCCAATGGACCTCCCATGGCATTGCTCAGTGAGAGGACCGATGGGCCTCCCTTGGCATTGCTCAATGAGAGGACTGATGGACCTCCTGTGGCACTGCTCATTCACTGAGGACCGATGGACCTCCCATGGCATTGCTTAGTAAATTGGCCTAGGGACCTCCCATGGCATTGCTCAGTGAGAGGACCAATGGACCCCCCTGTGGCATTGCTCTGCGAGTCAGAGGACTGCCACACCTCCTGTGGCATTGCTCAGAGTCAGAGGACTGTCACACCTCCCGCGGCATTGCTCGGAGGGTCAGAGGACTGCTACACCTCCTATGGCATTGTTCAGAGAGTCAGAGGACTGTCAGACCTCCTGTGGCATTGCTCCGAGAGTCAGAGGACTGTCACACCTCCCGTGACATTGCTCAGAGAGAGGAGCGATGGGCCTCCCTTGGCATTGCTCAGTGAGAGGACTAATGGACCTCCTGTGGCATTGCTCAGTCACTGAGACTGATGGAACCCTGTCAGAGGACTTCTACACCGCATAGTGAGAGGACCGATGGATCTCCCGTGGCATTGCTTAGTGAATTGGCTGAGGGACCTCTCGTGGCATTGCTCAGTGAGAGGACCGACGGACCTCCCGTGGCATTGCTCAGTGAGAGGACCAATGGACCTGTTGTGGCATTGCTCTGCGAGTCAGAGGGCTGCCACACCTCCTGTGACATTGCTCAGACTCAGAGGATTGACACACCTCCTGTGGCATTACTCAGAGAGTAAGAGGACTACCACACCTCCCGTGGCATTGCTATGAGTGTCAGAGGACTGTCACACCTCCCGTGGCATTGCTCTGAGAGTCAGAGGACTGCCACACCTACCCTGGCATTGCTCCGAGTCAGAGGACTGCCACACCTCCCTTGGCATTGCTCAGAGAGCCAGAGGACTGCCACACCTCTGAAGCTCACGTGGAGCGTTGCTCCGCCTGGCCTGTCCATTAAAAGCAGCTCCAGGTGAGATCAGCAAACACAGCACAGCTCCTTCCTGCTCTGTGCGACTCCACCTTACCCTCAAATCGATTCTTAGTTCTAAGGGTATGAAGGGCATCGGTAATCAGAATGTAAAGAGAAATGCGGCTCTCTTATCAGCTGCAGCAGAGCAAACAAAGACGTTTACTGCTTCCGTTCAGCCACAGTTCCCCCTCGCCTTAATGAACTCACCTTAAACACGCCGGAAATGCAGACGATGAGGGTGAAGATTGGCGGGAAGGCTGGAGCTACAATTTCCAGGAATATCGCCAGGTCATTCAGACCATCAGCAAACAGCCTGGGGTGACAAAAAGAAAAGGGGATGTAAACACCCAGCCTGTAAATGCAATGAAACCTCCCCCTACACTATCCCATCAAACACTCCCAGGGCAGGAACAACACAGGTTAGATACAGAGTAAAGCTCCCTCTACACTGTCCCATCAAACACTCCCACGGCAGGTACAGCATGGGTTAGATACAGATTAAAGCTCCCTCTACACTGTCCCATCAAACACTCCCGGGGCAGGTACAGCACGGGTTAGATACAGAGTAAAGCTCCCTCTACACTGTCCCATCAAACACTCCCAGGGCAGGTACAGCACGGGTTAGATACAGAGTAAAGCTCTCTCTACACTGTCCCATCAAACACTCCCACGGCAGGTACAGCACGGGTTAGATACAGAGTAAAGCTCCCTCTACACTGTCCCATCAAACACTCCCAGGGCAGGTACAGCACGGGTTAGATACAGAGTAAAGCTCCCTCTACACTATCCCCATCAAACACTCCCAGGGCAGGGACAGCACGGGTTAGATACAGAGTAAAGCTCCCTCTACACTGTCCGATCAAACACTCCCAGGGCAGGAACAGCACGGGTTAGATACAGAGTAAAGCTCCCTCTACACTGTCCCATGAAACACTCCCAGGGCAGGTACAACACGGGTTAGATACTGAGTAAAGCTCCCTCTACACTGTCCCATCAACACTCAGGGCAGGTACAGCACGGGTTAGATACAGAGTAAAGCTCCCTCTACACTGCCATCAAACACTCCCAGGGCAGGTACAGCACGGGTTAGATACAGAGTAAAGCTCCCTCTACAATGTATCAAACACTACCAGGGCAGGTACAGCACGGGTTAGATAGAGTAAAGCTCCCTCTACACTGTCCCATCAAACACTCCCAGAACAGGTACAGCACAGGTTAGATACAGAGTAAATCACCCTCTGCACTGTCCCATCAAACACTCCCAGGGCAGGTACAGGACGGGTTAGATACAGAGCAAAGCTCCCTCTGCACTGGCCCATCAAACACTCCCAGGGCAGGAAGAGCACGGGTTAGATACGGAGTAAAGCTCCCTCTACACTGTCCCATGAAACACTCCCAGGGCAGGTACAGCACGGGTTAGATACCGAGTAAAGCTCCCTCTACACTGTCCCATCAAACACTCCCGGGGCAGGTACAGCACGGGTGAGATACAGGGTAAAGCTCCCACTACACTGTCCCATCAAACACTCCCGGGGCAGGTACAGCACGGGTTAGATACAGAGTAAAGCTCCTTCTACACTGTCCCCATCAAACGCTCCCAGGGCAGGTACAGCACGGGTTAGATACAGAGTAAAGCTCCCTCTAAACTGTCCCATCAAACACTTCCAGGGCAGGTACAGCACGGGTTAGATACAGAGTAAAGCTCCCTCGACACTGTTCCATCAAACACTTCCAGGGCAGGAACAGCACGGGTTAGATACAGAGTAAAGCTCCCTCTACACTGTCCCATCAAACACTCCCAGGGCAGGTACAGCACAGGTTAGTTACAGAGTAAAGCTCCCTCTACACTGGCCCATCAAACACTCCCAGGGCAGGTACAGCACGGGTTAGATACAGAGTAAAGCTCCCTCTACACTGTGCCATCAAACACTCCCAGGGCAGGTACAGCACGGGTCAGATACAGAGTAAAGCTCCCTCTACAATGTATCAAACACTCCCAGGGCAGGTACAGCACGGGTTAGATACAGAGTAAAGCTCCCTCTACACTGGCCCATCAAACACTCCCAGGGCAGGTACAGCACGGGTTAGATACAGAGTAAAGCTCCCAGGGCAGGTACAGCATGCGTTAGATACAGAGTAACGCTCCCTCTACACTGTCCCATTAAACACTCCCAGGGCAGGTACAGCACGGGTTAGATACAGAGTAAAGCTCCCTCTACACTGTCCCATCAAACACTTCCAGGGCAGGTACAGCACGGGTTAGATTTAGAGTAAAGCTCCCTCTACACTGTCCCATCAACACTCTCAGGGCAGGTACAGCACGGGTTAGATACAGAGTAAAGCTCCCTCTGCACTGGCCCATCAAACACTCCCAGGGCAGGTACAGCACAGGTTAGATACAGAGTAAAGCTCCCTCTACACTGTCCCATCAAACACTAATACAAAAGCAAAATACTGCGGATGCTGGAAATCTGAAATAAAAACAGAAAATGTTGGAAATGTCTCTGTGTAGTGGGGACTGTGACTCCCACAGCTACCTGGACTACACTTCCCCCTACCCCGCTTCCTGTAAGGACTCTATTCCATTCTACCAGTTTCTCTGTCTCCGCCGCGTCTGCTCTGACAATGCCACCTTCCATACCAGTGCTTCTGACATGTCTTCCTTTTTCCTCAACCGAGGATTCCCCTCTACCGTGGTTGACACGGCCCTCGACCGTGTCCGTTCTATTTCCCGCACTTCTGCTCTCACCCCTTCCCCTCCCTCCCAGAACCACGATAGGGTTCCCCCTGTCCTCACCTTTCACCCCACCAGCCTCCACATTCAACGGATCAACCTCCGCCATTTCCGCCACCTCCAGTGTGATCCCACCACCAAACACATCTTCCGCTCACCTCCCCTTTCAGCATTCCGAAGGGACCGCTCCTTTCGCGACACCCTGGTCCATTCCTCTATCACCCCCAACACCCCTTCCCCTTCGCCCGGCACCTTCCCGTGCAAGCGCAGGAGATGCAAGACATGGCCTTTTACCTCCACCCTTCCCATTGTCCAGGGCCCCAAACACTCCTTCCAGGTGAAACTTGTCCTTCTTGCAATTTAATAAACTGTATTCGCTGCTCACGATGCGGTCTCCTCTACACTGGGGAGGCCAAACGCAGATTGGGTAACTGCTTTGCGGAACACCTCCATTCAGTCCGTAAGGCTGACCCTGAGCTTCCGGTCGCCTGTCACTTGAATTCTCCGCCCCACTCCCACTCTGACCTCGGCCTCTTACACTGTTCCAATGAAGCTCAACGTAAGCTCGAGGTACAGCACCTCATCTTTCGATTAGGCACTTTACAGCCTTCTGGACTCAACATAGGGTTCAACAATTTCAGATCATAACCTCGGCCCCTATTCTTTTTTTTCCCATTTATCTTATTTATTTATTTTTTCTCTCTCCCACATGGCAGCTGTCTTTCATTCTGCCATTGCCATTTACACTTCTTCTAGAGCCATCTTTTGTTTCTTAACTTGTCCCATTACCATCTCCTTTTGCCTTGCACCATCTCTTAATCTCTCCTGCTTTCCATCCTATCACAGACCTTCCCTTTTGTTCTTTCCTCCCCTCCCCCCTTTCCCTGTCCCTGCACTTGCTTAAAAACCTGTTCAATCTCCAGCTTTTTCTAGTTCTGACGAAGGGTCACAGACCTGAAACATGAATTTTGTTTCTCTCTCCACAGATGCTGCCTGACCTGCTGAGTATTTCCAGCATTTTCTGTTTTTATTTCCTATCAAACACTCCCAGGGCAGGTACAGCACGGGTTAGATATAGAGTAAAGCTCCCTCTACACTGTCCCATCAAACACTCCCAGGGCAGGTACAGCACGGGTTAGATACAGAGTAAAGCTCCCTCTACACTGTCCCATCAAACACTTCCAGGGCAGGTACAACATGGGTTAGATACAGAGTAAAGCTCCCTCTACACTGTCCCATCAAACACTTCCAGGGCAGGTCCAGCACGGGTTAGAGTTAGAGTAAAGCTCCCTCTACACTGTCCCATCAAACACACCCAGGGCAGGTACAGCACGGGTTAGATACAGAGTAAAGCACCCTGTACGCTGTCCCATCAAACACTCCCAGGGCAGGTACAGCACGGGTTAGATACAGAGTAAAGCTCCCTCTACACTGTCCCATCAAACACTCCCAGAACAGGTACAGCACGGGTTAGATACAGAGTAAAGCTCCCTCGACACTGGCCCATGAAACACTCCCAGGGCAGGTACAGCACGGGTTAGATACAGAGTAAAGCTCCCTCTACACTGTGCCATCAAACACTCCCAGGGCAGGTACAGCATGGGTTAGATACAGAGTAAAGCTCCCTCTACACTGTCCCATCAAACACTCCCAGGGCAGGTACAGCACGGGTTAGATACAGAGTAAAGCTCCCTCTACACTGTCCCATCAAACACTCCCAGGGCAGGAACAGCACGGATTAGATAAAGAGTAAAGCTCCCTCTACACTGTGCCATCAAACACTCCCAGGGCAGGTACAGCACGGGTTAGATACAGAGTAAAGCTCCCTCTGCACTGGCCCATCAAACACTTCCAGGGCAGGTACAGCACGGGTTAGATTTAGAGTAAAGCTCCCTCTGCACTGTCCCATCAAACACTCCCAGGGCAGGAACAGCATGGGTTAGATACAGAGTAAAGCTTCCTCTACACTATCCCCATCAAGCACTCCCAGGGCAGGTACAGCACGGGTTAGATACAGAGTAAAGCTCCCTCTACACTGTCCGATCAAACACTCCCAGGGCAGGGACAGCACGGGGTTAGATACAGAGTAAAGCTCCCTCGACACTGTCCGATCAAACACTCCCAGGGCAGGAACAGCACGGGTTAGATACAGAGTAAAGCTCCCTCTACACTGTCCCATCAACACTCAGGGCAGGTACAGCACGGGTTAGATACAGAGTAAAGCTCCCTCTACAATGTATCAAACACTACCAGGGCAGGTACAGCACGGGTTAGATAGAGTAAAGCTCCCTCTACACTGTCCCATCAAACACTCCCAGAACAGGTACAGCACAGGTTAGATACAGAGTAAATCACCCTCTGCACTGTCCCATCAAACACTCCCAGGGCAGGTACAGGACGGGTTAGATACAGAGCAAAGCTCCCTCTGCACTGGCCCATCAAACACTCCCAGGGCAGGAAGAGCACGGGTTAGATACAGAGTAAAGCTCCCTCTAAACTGTCCCATCAAACACTTCCAGGGCAGGTACAGCACGGGTTAGATACAGAGTAAAGCTCCCTCGACACTGTTCCATCAAACACTTCCAGGGCAGGAACAGCACGGGTTAGATACAGAGTAAAGCTCCCTCTACACTGTCCCATCAAACACTCCCAGGGCAGGTACAGCACAGGTTAGTTACAGAGTAAAGCTCCCTCTACACTGGCCCATCAAACACTCCCAGGGCAGGTACAGCACGGGTTAGATACAGAGTAAAGCTCCCTCTACACTGTGCCATCAAACACTCCCAGGGCAGGTACAGCACGGGTCAGATACAGAGTAAAGCTCCCTCTACAATGTATCAAACACTCCCAGGGCAGGTACAGCACGGGTTAGATACAGAGTAAAGCTCCCTCTACACTGGCCCATCAAACACTCCCAGGGCAGGTACAGCATGGGTTAGATACAGAGTAAAGCTCCCTCTACACTGTCCCATCAAACACTCCCAGGGCAGGAACAGCACGGGTTAGATACAGAGTAAAGCTCCCTCGACACTGTCCCATGAAACACTCCCAGGGCAGGAACAGAATGGATTAGATACAGAGTAAAGCTCCCTCTGCACTGGCCCATCAAACACTCACAGGGCAGGTACAGCACGGGTTAGATACAGAGTAAAGCTCCCAGGGCAGGTACAGCATGGGTTAGATACAGAGTAAAGCTCCCTCTACACTGTCCCATCAAACACTCCCAGAACAGGTACAGCACAGGTTAGATACAGAGTAAATCACCCTCTGCACTGTCCCATCAAACACTCCCAGGGCAGGTACAGCACGGGTTAGATACAGAGTGAAGCTCCCTCTACACTGTCCCATCAAACACTCCCAGGGCAGGTACAGCACGGGTTAGATACAGAGTAAAGCTCCCTCTACACTGTCCCATCAAACACTCCCAGGGCAGGTACAGCACGGGTTAGATACAGAGTAAAGCTCTCTCTACACTGTCCCATCAAACACTCCCGGGGCAGGTACAGCACGGGTTCGATACAGAGTAAAGCTCCCTCTACACTGTCCCATCAAACACTCCCAGGGCAGGTACAGCACGGGTTAGATACAGAGTAAAGCTCCCTCTACACTATCCCCATCAAACACTCCCAGGGCAGGGACAGCACGGGTTAGATACAGAGTAAAGCTCCCTCTACACTGTCCGATCAAACACTCCCAGGGCAGGAACAGCACGGGTTAGATACAGAGTAAAGCTCCCTCTACACTGTCCCATGAAACACTCCCAGGGCAGGTACAACACGGGTTAGATACTGAGTAAAGCTCCCTCTACACTGTCCCATCAACACTCAGGGCAGGTACAGCACGGGTTAGATACAGAGTAAAGCTCCCTCTACACTGCCATCAAACACTCCCAGGGCAGGTACAGCACGGGTTAGATACAGAGTAAAGCTCCCTCTACAATGTATCAAACACTACCAGGGCAGGTACAGCACGGGTTAGATAGAGTAAATCACCCTCTGCACTGTCCCATCAAACACTCCCAGGGCAGGTACAGCACAGGTTAGATACAGAGCAAAGCTCCCTCTGCACTGGCCCATCAAACACTCCCAGGGCAGGAAGAGCACGGGTTAGATACGGAGTAAAGCTCCCTCTACACTGTCCCATGAAACACTCCCAGGGCAGGTACAGCACGGGTTAGATACCGAGTAAAGCTCCCTCTACACTGTCCCATCAAACACTCCCGGGGCAGGTACAGCACGGGTGAGATACAGGGTAAAGCTCCCACTACACCGTCCCATCAAACACTCCCGGGGCAGGTACAGCACGGGTTAGATACAGAGTAAAGCTCCTTCTACACTGTCCCCATCAAACGCTCCCAGGGCAGGTACAGCACCGGTTAGATACAGAGTAAAGCTCCCTCTACACTGTCCCGTCAAACACTCCCAGGGCAGGTACAGCATGTGTTAGATACAGAGTAAAGCTCCCTCGACACTGTCCCATCAAACACTCCCAGGGCAGGTACAGCACGGGTTAGATACAGAGTAAAGCTCCCTCTACACTGGCCCATCAAACACTCCCAGGGCAGGTACAGCACGGGTTAGATTTAGAGTAAAGCTCCCTCTGCACTGTCCCATCAAACACTCCCAGGGCAGGAACAGCACGGGTTAGATACAGAGTAAAGCTCCCTCTACACTGTCCCATCAAACACTCCCAGGGCAGGTACAGCACGGGTTAGATACAGAGTAAAGCTCCCTCTACACTGTCCCATCAAACACTCCCAGGGCAGGAACAGCATGGGTTAGATAGAGTAAAACTCCCTCTACACTGTCCCCATCAACCACTCCCAGGGCAGGTACAGCACGGGTTAGATACAGAGTAAAGCTCCCTCTACACTGTCCCATCAAACACTCCCAGGGCAGGTACAGGATGGGTTAGATACAGAGTAAAGCTCCCTCTACACTGTCCCATTAAACACTCCCAGGGCAGGTACAGCACGGGTTAGATACAGAGTAAAGCTCCCTCTACACTGTCCCATCAAACACTCCCGGGGCAAGGAGAGCACAGGTTAGATACAGAGTAAAGCTCCCTCTACACTGTCCCATCACACACTCCCAGGGCAGGTACAGCACGGATTAGATACAGAGTAAAGCTCCCTCTACACTGGTCCATCAAACACTCCCAGGGCAGGTACAGCATGGGTTAGATACAGAGTAAAGCTCCCTCTACACTGTCCCCATCAACCACTCCCAGGGCAGGTACAGCACGGGTTAGATACAGAGTAAAGCTCCCAGGCCAGGTACAGCATGCGTTAGATACAGAGTAACGCTCCCTCTACACTGTCCCATTAAACACTCCCAGGGCAGGTACAGCACGGGTTAGATACAGAGTAAAGCTCCCTCTACACTGTCCCATCAAACACTCCCAGGGCAGGTACAGCACGGGTTAGATACAGAGTAAAGCTCCCTCTACACTGGCCCATCAAACAGTCCCGGGGCAAGGAGAGCACGGGTTAGATACAGAGCAAAGCTCACAGGGCAGGTACAGCATGCGTTAGATACAGAGTAACGCTACCTCTACACTGGCCCATCAAACACTCCCAGGGCAGGTACAGCACGGGTTAGATACAGAGTAAAGCTCCCTCTACACTGTCCCATCAAACACTCCCGGGGCAGGGACTGCACGGGTGAGATACAGAGTAAAGCTCCCTCTACACTGTCCCATCAAACACTCCCAGGGCAGGAACAGCATGGGTTAGATACAGAGTAAAGCTCCCTCTACACTGTCCCCATCAACCACTCCCAGGGCAGGTCCAGCACGGGTTAGATAGAGTAAAGCTCCCTCTGCACTGTCCCCATCAACCACTCCCAGGGCAGGTACAGCACGGGTTAGATACAGAGTAAAGCTCCCTCTACACTGTCCCGTCAAACACTCCCAGGGCAGGTACAGCATGTGTTAGATACAGAGTAAAGCTCCCTCGACACTGTCCCATCAAACACTCCCAGGGCAGGTACAGCACGGATTAGATACAGAGTAAAGCTCCCTCTACACTGTCCCATCACACACTCCCAGGGCAGGTACAGCATGGGTTAGATACAGAGTAAAGCTCCCTCTACACTGTCCCATCAAACACTCCCAGAACAGGTACAGCATGGGTTAGATACAGAGTAAAGCTCCCTCTACACTGGCCCATCAAACACACCCAGGGCAGGAAGAGCACGGGTTAGATACAGAGTAAAGCTCCCTCTACACTGTCCCATGAAACACTCCCAGGGCAGGTACAACACGGGTTAGATACTGAGTAAAGCTCCCTCTACACTGTCCCATCAACACTCTCAGGGCAGGTACAGCACGGGTTAGATACAGAGTAAAGCTCCCTCTGCACTGGCCCATCAAACACTCCCAAGGCAGGTACAGCACGGGTTAGATACAGAGTAAAGCTCCCAGGGCAGGTACAGCATGGGTTAGATACAGAGTAAAGCTCCCTCGACACTGTCCCATCAAACACTCCCAGAACAGGTACAGCACAGGTTAGATACAGAGTAAATCACCCTCTGCACTGTCCCATCAAACACTCCCAGGGCAGGTACAGCACGGGTTAGATACAGAGTAAAGCTCCCTCTACACTGGCCCATCAAACACTCCCAGGGCAGGTACAGCACGGGTTAGATACAGAGTAAAGCTCCCTCTACACTGTCCCATCAAACACTCCCAGGGCAGGTACAGCACGGGTTAGATACAGAGTAAAGCTCCCTCTACACTGGCCCATCAAACAGTCCCGGGGCAAGGAGAGCACGGGTTAGATACAGAGTAAAGCTCACAGGGCAGGTACAGCATGCGTTAGATACAGAGTAACGCTCCCTCTACACTAGCCCATCAAACACTCCCAGGGCAGGTACAGCACGGGTTAGATACAGAGTAAAGCTCCCTCTACACTGTCCCATCAAACACTCCCGGGGCAGGTACAGCACGGGTGAGATACAGAGTAAAGCTCCCTCTACACTGTCCCATCAAACACTCCCGGGGCAGGAACAGCATGGGTTAGATACAGAGTAAAGCTCCCTCTACACTGTCCCCATCAACCACTCCCAGGGCAGGTACAGCACGGGTTAGATAGAGTAAAGCTCCCTCTGCACTGTCCCCATCAACCACTCCCAGGGCAGGTACAGCATGTGTTAGATACAGAGTAAAGCTCCCTCGACACTGTCCCATCAAACACTCCCAGGGCAGGTACAGCACGGGTTAGATACAGAGTAAAGCTCCCTCTACACTGGCCCATCAAACACTCCCAGGGCAGGTACAGCACGGGTTAGATTTAGAGTAAAGCTCCCTCTGCACTGTCCCATCAAACACTCCCAGGGCAGGAACAGCACGGGTTAGATACAGAGTAAAGCTCCCTCTACACTGTCCCATCAAACACTCCCAGGGCAGGTACAGCACGGGTTAGATACAGAGTAAAGCTCCCTCTACACTGTCCCATCAAACACTCCCAGGGCAGGAACAGCATGGGTTAGATAGAGTAAAACTCCCTCTACACTGTCCCCATCAACCACTCCCAGGGCAGGTACAGCACGGGTTAGATACAGAGTAAAGCTCCCTCTACACTGTCCCATCAAACACTCCCAGGGCAGGTACAGGATGGGTTAGATACAGAGTAAAGCTCCCTCTACACTGTCCCATTAAACACTCCCAGGGCAGGTACAGCACGGGTTAGATACAGAGTAAAGCTCCCTCTACACTGTCCCATCAAACACTCCCGGGGCAAGGAGAGCACAGGTTAGATACAGAGTAAAGCTCCCTCTACACTGTCCCATCACACACTCCCAGGGCAGGTACAGCACGGATTAGATACAGAGTAAAGCTCCCTCTACACTGGTCCATCAAACACTCCCAGGGCAGGTACAGCATGGGTTAGATACAGAGTAAAGCTCCCTCTACACTGTCCCCATCAACCACTCCCAGGGCAGGTACAGCACGGGTTAGATACAGAGTAAAGCTCCCAGGCCAGGTACAGCATGCGTTAGATACAGAGTAACGCTCCCTCTACACTGTCCCATTAAACACTCCCAGGGCAGGTACAGCACGGGTTAGATACAGAGTAAAGCTCCCTCTACACTGGCCCATCAAACACTCCCAGGGCAGATACAGCACGGGTTAGATACAGAGTAAAGCTCCCTCTACACTGTCCCATCAAACACTCCCAGGGCAGGTACAGCACGGGTTAGATACAGAGTAAAGCTCCCTCTACACTGTCCCAGCAAACACTCCCAGGGCAGGTACAGCACGGGTTAGATACAGAGTAAAGCTCCCTCTACACTGTCCCATCAAACACTCATGGGGCAGGTACAGCACGGGTTAGATACAGAGTAAAGCTCCCTCTACACTGTCCCATCAAACACTCCCGGGGCAAGGAGAGCACAGGTTAGATACAGAGTAAAGCTCCCTCTACACTGTCCCATCAAACACTCCCAGGGCAGGTACAGCACGGGTTAGATACAGAGTAAAGCTCCCTCTACACTGGCCCATCAAACACTCCCTGGGCAGGTACAGCACGGGTTAGATACAGAGTAAAGCTCCCTCTACACTGTCCCATCAAACACTCCCAGGGCAGGTACAGCATGGATTAGATACAGAGTAAAGCTCCCTCTACACTGTTCCATTAAACACTCCCAGGGCAGGTACAGCACGGGTTAGATAGAGTAAAGCTCCCTCTACACTGTCCCATCAAACACTCCCAGGGCAGGTACAGCACGGGTTAGATACAGAGTAAAGCTCCCTCTACACTGTCCCATCAAACACTCCCAGGGCAGGTACAGCATGCACTAGATGCAGAGTAACGCTCCCTCTACACTGTCCCATTAAACACTCCCAGGGCAGGTACAGCACGGGTTAGATACAGAGTGAAGCTCCCTCTACACTGTCTCATGAAACACTCCCAGAACAGGTACAGCACGGGTTAGATTTAGAGTAAAGCTCCCTCTACACTGTCCCATCAAACACTCCCAGGGCAGGAAGAGCACGGGTTAGATACAGAGTAAAGCTCCCTCTACACTGTACCATGAAACACTCCCATGGCAGGTACAGCACGGGTTAGATACAGAGTAAAGCTCCCTCTACACTGTCCCATCAAACACTCCCAGGGCAGGTACAACACGGGTTAGATACAGAGTAAAGCTCCCTCTACACTGTCCCATCAAACACACTCAGGGCAGGTCCAGCACGGGTTAGAGTTAGAGTAAAGCTCCCTCTACACTGTCCCATCAAACACTCCCAGGGCAGGTACAGTACGGGTTAGATACAGAGTAAAGCTCCCTCTCCACTGTCCCATGAAACACTCTCAGGGCAGGTACAGCACGGGTTAGATACAGAGTAAAGCTCCCTCTACACTGTCCCATCAAACACTCCCAGGGCAGGTACAGCACGGGTTAGATACAGAGTAAAGCTCCCTCTACACTGGCCCATCAAACACTCCCAGGGCAGGTACAGCACGGGTTAGATACAGAGTAAAGCTCCCTCTACACTGTCCCATCACACACTCCCAGGGCAGGTACAGCACGGATTAGATACAGAGTAAAGCTCCCTCTGCACTGTCCCGTCAAACACTCCCAGGGCAGGTACAGCACGGGTTAGATACAGAGTAAAGCTCCCTCTACACTGTCCCAACAAACACTCCCAGGGCAGGAAGAGCACGGGTTAGATACAGAGTAAAGCTCCCTCTACACTGTCCCATCAAACACTCCCAGGGCAGGTACAGCATGGATTAGATACAGAGTAAAGCTCCCTCTACACTGTCCCCATCAAACACTCCCAGGGCAGGTACAGCACGGGTTAGATACAGAGTAAAGCTCCCTCTACACTGGCCCATCAAACACTCCCAGGGCAGGTACAGCACGGGTTAGATACAGAGTAAAGCTCCCTCTACCATGTCCCATCAAACACTCCCAGGGCAGGTACAGCATGGATTAGATACAGAGTAAAGCTCCCTCTACACTGTCCCCATCAAACACTCCCAGGGCAGGTACAGCACGGGTTAGATACAGAGTAAAGCTCCCTCTACACTGGCCCATCAAACACTCCCAGGGCAGGTACAGCACGGGTTAGATACAGAGTAAAGCTCCCTCTACCATGTCCCATCAAACACTCCCAGGGCAGGTACAGCACAGGGTTAGATACAGAGTAAAGCTCCCTCTACACTGTCCCATTAAACACTCCCAGGGCAGCTACAGCACGGGTTAGATACAGAGTAAAGCTCCCTCTACACTGTGCCATCAAACACTCCCAGGGCAGGTACAGCACGGGTTCGATACAGAGTAAAGCTCCCTCTACACTGTCCCATCAAACACTCCCAGAACAGGTACAGCACGCGTTACATACAGAGTAAAGCTCCCTCTACACTGTCCCATAAAACACTCCCAGGGCAGGTACAGCACGGGTTAGATACAGAGTAAAGCTCCCTCTACACTCTCCCATCAAACACTCCCAGGGCAGGTACAGCACGGATTAGATACAGAGTAAAGCTCCCTCTACACTGTCCCCATCAAACACTCCCAGGGCAGGTACAGCACGGGTTAGATACAGAGTAAAGCTCCCTCTACACTGGCCCATCAAACACTCCCAGGGCAGGTACAGCACGGGTTAGATACAGAGTAAAGCTCCCTCTACACTGGCACAGTGCTTTAATGCATTGCAGAGACCTGCTACTTCATGAACATTACTCTCAGTGTAATAAACTCACCTCCACTTCTTTGCATCACAGTCCAACCTGCTCCTGTGTGGAATAAAGGCTACATTATGAGAGATATAGGAAGAGTGAGCAGTTCATAACATCACAGTCCCCATTACACAGAGACAAGAGATCACTAACATCACAGTCCCCATTACAGAGAGACAAGAGATCACTAACATAACAGTTGTTGAGATACCGCGGCAAACGTTGGAGTCGAGACAGAGCTATTGAAAACACAACTGCTTTATTCTGACCACATGGCAAACAGGAACTAGAAAAGCCCGCACATCCACTTAAATACTTCCCAGACAGGAAGTGCTCCCGGCAGCCTGTCCCTGCGGGAAACAAGTTGCTGGAGGAAAGGGCCCCCGGCTGGGGGCTTCTGCTTTGACTGTCTGTGCTGCCGTGAGCGGATTATGTCCAGTGGTGGCGTGTCGCCACAGAGCTCCCCCCAGAATCCGCTTAGGAGGAGTGGACGAGTCGTGACGGTGGTCTAATGGTTCTGCCGCAGCGGCTCTGAGCGGTCGCCGGTCTGGTTGGTTGGGTCGGGCGGTTCGCCGCCGGCTGTGCTGGCTTGCCGGGGGGACGGCCTCTGGCTGGAGGCTGGGCCACGGGGACCTGTTCCCCTGGTTCTGTGTGTGCTGGTTTGAGCCGGTCGATGGAGACTGTCTCGACCCTGTCGCCGAGTCGCAGCTTGAATACCTTGTCCCCGGTTTGTAGTACCTCGTACGGACCGTCGTACGGGGGTCGCAGGGGCCCGCGGTGCGCGTCGTGTCGCACGAAGACGAAGCGCGCCTGCTGTAAATTTGGCGGGACGTGAGGTGTGAGTTCGCCGTGTCGGTTGACCGGAAGTGGGGCGAACTGCTGAGCGGAAGAGAAAGAGTCGAGCCGCTGCTGTTCGGCCGACCAAGACTTGGTAGGCTCCGGAAGGAATTCGCCTGGGACGCGCAGCGGTTGTCCGTAGACTAACTCCGCTGCCGAGGACTGGAGGTCTTCCTTGACCGCGGTGCGTAGGCCGAGTAGCACCCACGGTAGGCGGTCAGTCCAGGTACTGTCCTGCAGGCCGGCGCGGAGTGAGGCCTTGAGTGACCTGTGGAAGCGTTCACAAAGTCCGTTGGCCTGCGGGTGGTACGCCGTGGTGCGGTGGAGCGTCACCCCGAGGTTGCGTGCTGTGGCCGTCCAGAGTTCGGAGGTGAACTGGGCGCCTCTGTCGGAGGTTATGTCGGCCGGTACGCCGAACCTCGCAACCCAGGTGTTAACGAACGCCCTGGCGATGTCGGCTGTGGTGGTGGAGGTCAGCGGCACTGCCTCAGGCCAGCGTGTGTAGCGGTCGACCATCGTGAGGAGATAAGTTTGGCCTTGCGATGGCGGCAGGGGACCGACGATGTCGACGTGTACGTGGTCGAAGCGGCGGCTGGGTACCTCGAAGTCTCCCAGGGGTGCTTTGGTGTGCAGCTGTACCTTAGCCCGTTGGCAGGCGAGGCAGGAGGTGGCCCAAGTCCGAACATCTCTGCTAAGGCCGCGCCAGACGAAGCGCTTGGAGAGGAGTTTGACGGATGCGCGGGAACCCGGGTGAGAGAGCCCGTGGAGCGCGTCGAAGACGCGGCGGCGCCAGGTCTCAGGGACGACCGGCCTGGGTTGGCCGAGTGAGACGTCGCACGTGACTGCCGTGGCTTCGGGCCCGTGCGCGACCTTGGCTAGGCGTAGCCCTGGCAGGCTGGTAGCCGCCGAGAGGAGGTCTGGGTCCGTGAGCTGGGCCGCTGCTAGTTGTGCGTAGTCGACCGCGAGGTGATTCGCACAGACGGCGGGACGGGAAAGGCAGTCGGCGACCACGTTGTCTCTACCGGAGACGTGCTGAATGTCCGTAGTAAACTCGGAGACGGCCGCGAGCTGGCGTTGCTGCCTAGCGGACCAGGGTTCGGTGTGCTTGGCCATCGCGTATGTGAGTGGCTTGTGGTCCACATACGCGGTGAAGGGGCGGCCTTCCAGGAGGAACCTGAAATGGCGGACCGACAGGTGGAGTGCGAGAAGCTCGCGGTCGAAAGTGGAGTATTTGACCTCCGGGGGGCGCAGTTGGCGGCTGTAGAAGGCAAGTGGCTGCCACGCGCCATTGACCCACTGCTCGAACACGGCCCCGACCGCGTGGTCGGAGGCGTCGGTGGTGAGCGCGACCCAGGCATCGGCCCTCGGGTGCGCGAGCAGAGTGGCGTCGGCGAGCGCATTTTTGGTGGCGTCGAAGGCGGCTGCCGTGTCAGTGGTCCAGGCTACGTCCATCTTGCCAGATTTTCCTCGGAGGGAGTCGTATAGGGGCTTCATAAGGGCTGCGGCTCTGGGGATGAACCTGTTGTAGAAGTTCACCATCCCGAGGAACTCCTGGAGACCCTTGATGGTTGTGGGGCGGGGGAATTGCTGGACGGCCTGCACCTTGTTGGGCAGGGGGACGGCCCCAGCAGGGGTGATGTGGTGACCGAGAAAATCGATCTCGGTTAGGCCGAATTGGCACTTCGCCGGGCTGAGGATGAGCCCGTGTTGGGCTAGGCGCCCGAACAGGATGCGAAGGTGTTCGAGGTGTTCCTGTTTGGAGGAGCTGGCCACGAGAATGTCGTCCAGATAGACGAATAGGAAGTTCAGGTCCCGGAGGACTGAGTCCATAAGGCGCTGGAAAGCCTGTGCTGCATTCTTGAGGCCGAAGGGCATCCTCAGGAACTCGAACAGGCCGAATGGGGTGATGACGGCCATTTTGGGGATGTCTGCGGGGTGTACGGGGACTTGGTGGTAACCGCGCACCAGGTCGACTTTGGAAAAGACGGTTCGTCCGGCCAGTCGGGCCGAGAAGTCCTGGATGTGTGGCACTGGGTACCGATCGGGGGTGGTGGCGTCGTTGAGGCGGCGGTAGTCCCCGCAAGGGCACCAGCCTCCGCCGGGCTTGGGGGCGATGTGGAGGGGCGAGGCCCAAGGGCTGCTGGAGCGGCGGATGATGCCGAGTTGTTCCATGTTGTTAAACTCGGCCCGCGCGATTTCCAGCTTGGCCGGGTTGAGTCTGCGGGCGTGGGCAGAAACTGGGGGGCCGGTGGTGGGGATATAGTGTTCCACACCGTGCTTGGCGGCTTTGGCCGAAAAGGTCGGGTTAGTGAGGGCGGGAAACTCAGCTAGGAGTGCCGAGTAGTCGTCCGTGGCTCTGGCGAGGCAGTAGGTCGTCGGGCCGGCCGAACGGGCCGGGGTAAAGGCGCCGGGGATGGGGGCCATAGTGTTGATGTCGACGAGGCGGTGCCTCGGAATGTCGACAAGGGGGCCGTGGGCGCGTAGGAAGTCGGCGCCAATGAGTGGGCAGAGGACCTTGGCTGTCAGGAACTCCCAGCGGTAGCGGCGGCCCGCGAGGTCGAGCGTGACCATGCGGGTGCCATATGTGCGGATTTCAGAGCCGTTGGCTGCAGCCAGTGTGATACCCCGTGTGCCGCGTTGGATCTCGAGGGCGGAGGCGGGGGTGATGCTGTGCTGGGCCCCTGTGTCGCACAGAAATCGGCGGTTGGTTCTGTCGTCAGTGACGTACAGTAGGGGCTCCTTCTGCCCCGCGGCCATCGCGGGGGCCGGTGCGGGGGGGGGGTTTGAAGGAACACGGTGGCGTGCAGCGTTGAGCCCTAGCGCCAAAACGGGTGTGGTAGTAGCAGTGACCCGGAGTGGTAGGGCGGTCGGGCCTAGCGGCCCGGGAAGACCGCGTGGTCGTTGCCGTGAGGTCGGGCGCGACGTCGCGAGCGGCCTGTGCAGAGAGCAGCCGGTCGGCCTTTTCGGCTATCTCATTCAGGTCCGTGGAGTCAGACTCCACAAGGAGCAGGCGGATGCTGGTGGGGAGCTGCCGAATGAAAAGCGTACGAAAAAGGGCGCCGGGATTTTTGTCGTCGGAGAGGGACAGCATGTGGGAAAGCAGGTCTGATGGTGAAGCGTCACCAAGGCCGGGGAGGTCCAGGAGTTGGCAGTGGCGCTGGTAAGAGGATGTTTGAAATTTTTTAAGTAGCGCAGCCTTCAGATGCTCGTACTTGCCCTCCGTTGGTGGATTCTGCAGCGCTGCCCAAACCTTGGGGACTGTAGCGTAGGTGAGCGAGGCGACGAGGTAGTCGTACTTCGTGGCGTCGACTGTAATGCCTTTCAGCCGGAATCTGGACTCAGCTTGAACGAACCAGGCTTCGGCGAGGTTCTCCCAAAAGTCAGGTAATTTAACCGTGACTACGTTTGTATCCGCCATGCTAGCTTAGGATTCGTCCTGAGCGTCGGGGTCACCAGTGTTGAGATACCGCGGCAAATGTGGGAGTCGAGACAGAGCTATTGAAAACACAACTGCTTTATTCTGACCACATGGCAAACAGGAACTAGAAAAGCCCGCACATCCACTTAAATACTTCCCAGACAGGAAGTGCTCCCGGCAGCCTGTCCCTGCGGGAAACAAGTTGCTGGAGGAAAGGGCCCCCGGCTGGGGGCTTCTGCTTAGACTGTCTGTGCCGCCGTGAGCGGATTATGTCCAGTGGTGGCGTGTCGCCACACAGTCCCCATTACACAGAGACAAGAGATCACTAACATCACAGTCCCCATTACACAGAGACAAGAGATCACTAACATCACAGTCCCCATTACACAGAGACAAGAGATCACTAACATCACAGTCCCCATTACACAGAGACAAGAGATCACTAACATCACAGTCCCCATTACACAGAGACAAGAGATCACTAACATCACAGTCCCCATTACACAGAGACAAGAGATCACTAACATCACAGTCCCCATTACACAGAGACAAGAGATCACTAACATCACAGTCCCCATTACACAGACAAGAGATCACTAACATCACAGTCCCCATTACACAGAGACAAGAGATCACTAACATCACAGTCCCCATTACACAGACAAGAGATCACTAACATCACAGTCCCCATTACACAGAGACAAGAGATCACTAACATCACAGTCCCCATTACACAGAGACAAGAGATCACTAACATTACAGTCCCCATTACACAGAGACAAGAGATCACTAACATCACAGTCCCCATTACACAGAGACAAGAGATCACTAACATCACAGTCCCCATTACACAGAGACAAGAGATCATGAACATCACAGTCCCCATTACACAGAGACAAGAGATCACTAACATCACAGTCCCCATTACACAGAGACAAGAGATCACTAACATCACAGTCCCCATTACACAGAGACAAGAGATCATGAACATCACAGTCCCCATTACACAGAGACAAGAGATCACTAACATCACAGTCCCCATTACACAGAGACAAGAGATCACTAACATCACAGTCCCCATTACACAGAGACAAGAGATCATGAACATCACAGTCCCTATTACACAGAGACAAGAGATCACTAACATCACAGTCCCCATTACACAGAGACAAGAGATCATGAACATCACAGTCCCTATTACACAGAGACAAGAGATCACTAACATCACAGTCCCCACTACACAGAGACAAGAGATCATGAACATCACAGTCCCTATTACACAGAGACAAGAGATCACTAACATCACAGTCCCCATTACACAGAGACAAGAGATCACTAACATCACAGTCCCCATTACACAGAGACAAGAGATCACTAACATTACAGTCCCCATTACACAGAGACAAGAGATCACTAACATCACAGTCCCCATTACACAGAGACAAGAGATCACTAACATCACAGTCCCCATTACACAGAGACAAGAGATCATGAACATCACAGTCCCCATTACACAGAGACAAGAGATCACTAACATCACAGTCCCCATTACACAGAGACAAGAGATCACTAACATCACAGTCCCCATTACACAGAGACAAGAGATCACTAACATCACAGTCCCCATTACACAGAGACAAGAGATCATGAACATCACAGTCCCCATTACACAGAGACAAGAGATCACTAACATCACAGTCCCCATTACACAGAGACAAGAGATCACTGACATCACAGTCCCCATTACAGAGACAAGAGATCACTAACATCACAGTCCCCATTACATAGAAACATAGAAGATAGGAGCAGGAGTAGGCCATTCGGCCCCTCGAGCCTGCTCCACTATTCAATGAGATCATGGCTGATCATCCAAATTCAGTACCCTGTCCCTGCCTTCTCCCCATATCCCTTGATCCCCTTAGCCTTAAGAAATATATCTAACTCCTTGAATATATTTAATGAATTGGCCTCAACTGCCTTCTGTGGTAGAGAATTCCATAGGTTTGCCACTCTCTGGGTGAAGAAATTCCTCATCTCTGTCCTAAATGGCTTATCTTTAGACTGTGACCCCTGGTTCTGGACTCGCCCGCCATTGGGAACATCCTTCCCGCATTTAGTCTGTCTAGTCCTGTTAGAATTTTATAAGTTTCAATGAAATCCCCTCTCATTCTCCTAAACTCAAGCGAATATAAGCCCAATCGACCCAATCTCTCCTCACACGTCATTCCTGCCATCCCAGGTATCAGTCTGGTAAATCTTCGCTGCACTCCCTCCATGGCAAGAACATCCTTCCTCAGATAAGGTGACCAAAACTGCGCACAATACTCAAGGTGTGGTCTCACCAAGGCCCTGTACAACTGCAGCAAGACATCCTTGTTCCTGTACTCGAATCCTCTCGCTATGAAGGCCAACATACCATTTGCCTTCTTAACTGCCTGCTGCACCTACATGCTTACCTTCAGCGACTGGTGCACAAGGACACCCAGGTCTCGTTGCACTTCCCCTTCTCCCAATCTATTGCCGTTCAGATAATAATCTGCCTTCCTGTTTTTGCCACCAAAGTGGATAACCTCGCATTTATCCACATTATACTGCATCTGCCCAATCACCCAACCTGTCCAAATCATACTGGAGTTTCTCGGCATCCTCCTCACAGCACACACGCCCACCCAGCTTTGTGTCGTCTGCAAACTTGGAGATATTACATCTAGTTCCCTCGTCTAGATCATTAATATATATTGTGAGTAGCTGGGGTCCTAGCACCGATCCCTGCGGTACCCCACTAGTCACTGCCTCCAACTCTTTGCTTCCTGTCTGCCAACCAGTTCTCTATCCAAGTCAGTACCTTGCCCCCAATCCCTTGTGCTTTAACTTTACACGCTAATCTCTTATGCAGGACCTTATCGAAAGCCTTCTGAAAGTCCAAATACAACACATCCACCGGTTCTCCCTTATCTATTCTACTCGTTACATCCTCAAGCACGATTTACCTTTTGTAAATCCATGTTGACTTTGTCCGATCCCGTCACTGTTTTCCAAGTGCTGTACTATTACATCTTTTATAATGGACTCTAGCATTTTCCCCATTACCGATGTCAGGCTTACCGGTCTGTAATTCCCCGTTTTCTCTCCACCACCTTTTTTGAATAGTGGGGTTACATTAGCTACCCTCCAATCCATAGGAACTGTTCCAGAGTCTATACAATTTTGGAAGACGACCAGCAATGCATCTACTATTTCTAGGGCCACTTCCTTAAGTACCCTAGGATGTAGATTATCAGGCCCTGGGGATTTATCGGCCTTCAATCCCGTCAATTTCCCTAACACCATTTCCCTACAAATACTGATTTCATTCAGTTCCTCCCTCTCATTAGACCCTGTGTTCCCCGACATCTCTGGGAGGTTATTTGTGTCCTCCTTTGTGAAGACAGAATCAAAGTGTGTATTTAATTGGTCTGCCATTTCTTTGTTCCCCATTATAAATTCCCCTGATTCTGACTGCAAGGGACCTACACTTGACTTCAGCAATCTTTTTCTCTTCACATATCTATAGAAGCTTTTACAGTCAGTTTTTATGTTCCCTGCAAGCTTACTCTCATACTCTATTTCCCCCCTCTTCATTAATCCTTTTGTCCTCCTTTGCTGAATTCTAAACTGCTCCCAATCCTCAGGTTTGCTGCTTTTTCTGGCCAATTTATATGTCCTCTCCTTGAATCTTATGCTATCCCTAATTTCCCTTGTTAGCCACGGTTGAGTCACCTTTTTTGTTTTTTTTTATGCCAAGCAGGGATGAACAAATTCTGTAGTTCATCCATGCGATCTTTAAATGTTTGCCATTGCCGAGACACCGTCAACCCTTTAAGTAATGTTCCCCAATCCATCCTACCCAACTTGCGCCTCATACCATCATAGTTTCCTTTATTTAAATTCAGGACCCTAGTCTCTGAGTCAAATATTTCATTCTCCATCTTAATGAAGAATTCAATCACCTTATGATCGCTCCGCCCCAAGGGGTCTCACACAACAAGATTGCTAATTAATCCTTTCTCATTACATAATACCCATTCTAAGATGGCCTGATCTCTAGTTGGTTCCTCGATATATTGATCCAGGAAACCATCCCGTATACACTCCAGGAATTCCTCCTCCACAGTATTGTTACACAGAGACAAGAGATCATGAACATCACAGTCCTCATCACACAGAGACAAGAGATCACTAACATCACAGTCCCCATTACACAGAGACAAGAGATCACTGACATCACAGTCCCCATTACACAGAGACAAGAGATCACTAACATCGCAGTCCCCATTACAGAGACAACAGATCACTATCACAGTCCCCACTACACAGAGACAAGAGATTACTAACATCACAGTGCCCATTACACAGAGGCAAGAGATCACTAACATCACAGTCCCCATTACACAGAGACAAGAGATCACGAACATCACTGTCCCCATTACACAGAGACAAGAGATCACTAACATCACAGTGCCCATTATACAGACAAGAGATCATGAACATCATAGTCCCGATTACACAGAGACAAGAGATCACGAATAATTAAAAAAAAATTTTTTTTTTGCTGGAAATCACAGCAGGTCCGGCCGCATCTGTGTAGAGAGAACAAGCCAACGACGACTCGGGTCTGGATGACTCTACGTCAGGTGGGGTTACATGTAGCGTGACATGAACCCAAGATCCCGGTTGAGGCCGTCCTCATGAGTGTGGAACTTGGCTATCAGTTTCTGCTCGACGATTTTGCGTTGTCGTGTGTCTCGAAGGCCGCCTTGGAGAATGCTTACCCGAAGATCGTAGGCTGAATGTCGTTGACTGCTTTTTAAAAATTATTGTCTTTTGTTTTTTGTTTTTCATACAGACCCCAGCATCTGCAACATTTGACCCCTTGTGACCCCACCTCATTGTTCTTTGATGTAATGTTTTCCTGACTGACCTGGTTGGACAACATTCACACCTTTGATTGCTGTGATTATCTCTCTGCCGAGGTGTGATAAAGGGCAGTTAGAAAGATTACCTGTAATCATCTGGCAGTGTTCTCTGACTGTATATGCTGTATATTCACTATATATTCACCAGGCTGATACCTGGGATGGCAGGAATGACGTATGAGGAGAGATTAGGTCGATTGGGCTTATACTCACTGGAGTTTAGAAGATTGAGAGGGGATCTCATCGAAACCTATAAAATTCTGTCAGGCCTGGACAGATTAGATGCAGGAAGGATGTTCTTGATGGCCAGGGAGTCCAGAACAAGGGGTCATAGTCTAAGGATAAGGGGTAAGCCATTTAGGACTGAAATGAGGAGGAATTTCTTCACCCAGAGAGTGGTGAACCTGTGGAATTCTCTGCCAGAGGGCGGTGGAGGCCAGTTCATTAAATATTTTCAAGAAATAGTTGGATATATTTCTTAAGGCTAAAGGGATCAAGGGATATGGGGAGAAGACAGGGACAGGGTACTGAATTTGGATGATCAGCCATGATCTCATTGAATGGCGGAGCAGGCTCGAACGGCCGAATGGCCAACTGCTGCTCCTATCTTCTATGTTTCTATGTGCCTATATGAATCTCTTCACTTCACCTGACGAAGGAGCAGCGCTCCAAAAGCTTGTGATTTCAAATAAAGCTGTTGGACTGTAACCTGGTGTTGTGTGACTTCTCACAAATATTACAAATGGGAGACTTACCCCTTCATCCAGGCAAAGACGATTCGGCCAACCATCCCAGTGCCATCTGAAGAGAGGATTACAGACAGTGAGCACATTACAGCACAACCCATTCTAAGGGTAGGCTTAGTACGAGGGGATGGAACCTGTAAAGCTGGCAGCTAGCACTGCCAGGGTAAAGGAAAGGGTCGAGGAACCTCATCTACCCCATCTCCATCAACCCCACCTACCCCATCTCCATCAACCCCACCTCCATCAACCCCTCCTACCCCATCTCCATCAACCCCATCTCCATCAACCCCACCTACCCCACCTCCATCAACCCCATCTCCATCAACCCCACCTACCCCATCACCATCAACCCCACGTACCTCATCACCATCAACCCCACGTACCTCATCTCCATCAACCCCACCTACCCCATCTCCATCAACCCCACCTACCCCATCTCCATCAACCTCACCTACCCCATCTCCATCAACCCCACCTACCCCATCTCCATCAACCCCACCTACCCCATCTCCATCAACCCCACCTACCCCATCTCCATCAACCCCACCAACCCCATCACCATCAACCCCACCTACCCCATCTCCATCAACCCCACCTGCCCCATCTCCATCAACCCCACCTACCCCATCCCCATCAACACCACCTACCCCATCTCCATCAACCTCACCTACCCCATCTCCATCAACCTCACCTCCCTCATCTCCATCAACCTCACCTACCCCAACTCCATCAACCCCACCTACCTCATCTCCATCAACCCCACCTACCCCATCTCCATCAACCCCACCTACCCCATCTCCATCAACCCCACCTACCCCATCTCCATCAACCCCACCTACCTCATCTCCATCAACCCCACCTACCCCAACTCCATCAACCCCACCTACCCAATCTCCATCAACCCCACCTACCCCATCTCCATCAACCTCACCTACCCCATCTCCATCAACCACACCTACCCCATCTCCATCAACCTCACCTACCCCATCTCCATCAACCCCACCTACCCCATCTCCATCAACCCCACCTACCCCAACTCCATCAACCTCACCTACCCCATCTCCATCAACCCCACCTACCCCATCTCCATCAACCTCATCTACCCCATCTACATCAACGCCAGCTACCCCATCTCCATCAACCTCACCTACCCCAACTCTATCAACCTCACCTACCCCAACTCCATCAACCTCACCTACCCCATCTCAATCAACCCCACCTACCCCATCTCCATCAACCCCACCTACCCCATCTCCATCAACCTCGCCTACCCCAACTCCATCAACCTCACCTACCCCAACTCCATCAACCTCACCTACCCCATCTCCATCAACCCCACCTACCCCATCTCCATCAACCTCACCTACCCCATCACCATCAACCCCACCTACCCATCTCCATCAACCCCACCTACCCCATCTCCATCAACCCCACCTACCCCATCTCCAGCAACCCCACCTACCCCATCTCCATCAACCCCACATACCCCATCTCCATCAACCCCACCAACCCCATCTCCATCAACCACACCTACCCCATCTCCATCAACCCCACCAACCACATCTCCATCAACCCCACCTACCCCATCTCCATCAACCCCACCTACCCCATCTCCATCAACCCCACCTACCCCATCTCCATCAACCTCACCAACCCCATCTCCATCAACCTCACCTACCCCATCTCCATCAACCCCACCTACCCCATCTCCATCAACCCCACCTACCCCAACTCCATCAACCTCACCTACCCCATCTCCATCAACCCCACCTACCCCATCTCCATCAACCTCATCTACCCCATCTCCATCAACCCCACCTACCCCATCTCCATCAACCTCATCTGCCCCATCTCCATCAACCCCACCTACCCCATCTCCATCAACCTCACCTACCCCAACTCTATCAACCTCACCTACCCCAACTCCATCAACCTCACCTACCCCATCTCCATCAACCCCACCTACCCCATCTCCATCAACCCCACCTACCCCATCTCCATCAACCTCGCCTACTCCAACTCCATCAATCTCAGCTACCCCAACTCCATCAACCTCACCTACCCCATCTCCATCAAGCCCACCTCCCCCATCTCCATCAACCCCACCTACCCCATCTCCATCAACCCCACCTCCCCCATCTCCATCAACCTCACCTACCCCAACTCCATCAACCCCACCTAACCCATCTCCATCAACCTCACCCACCCCAACTCCATCAACCCCACCAACCCCATCTCCATAAACCCCACCTACCCCATCTCCATCAACCCCACCTACCCCATCTCCATCAACCCCACCTACCCCTACTCCATCAACCCCACCTACCCCATCTCCATCAACACCACCTACCCCAACGCCATCAACCCCGCCTACCCCATCTCCATCAACCCCACATACTCAATCTCCACCAACCCCACCTACCCCATCTCCATCAACCCCACCTACCCCATCTCCATCAGCCCCACCTACCCCATCTCCATCAATCCCACCTACCCCAACTCCATCAACCCCACCTACCCCATCTGCATCAACCCCACCTACCCAATCTCCATCAACCCCACCTACCCCATCTCCATCAACCCCACCTACCCAAACTCTAACAGCCTCACCTACCCCATCTCCATCAACCTCACCTACCCCATCTCCATCAACCTCACCTACCCCATCTAAATCAACCCCACCTACCCCATCTCCATCAACCTCACGTACCCCATCTCCATCAACCCCACCTACCCCATCTCCATCAACCCCACCTACCCCATCTCCATCAACCTCACGTACCACATCTCCATCAACCTCACGTACCCCATCTCCATCAACCTCACCTACCCCATCTCCATCAACACCACCTACCCCATCTCCATTAACCCGACCTACCCCATCTCCATCAACCCCACCTACCCCATCTCCATCAACCTCACCTACCCCATCTCCATCAACCTCACCTACCCCATCTCCATCAACCCCACCTACCCCATCTCCATCAACCCCACCCCATCTCCATCAACCCCACCAACCCCATCTCCATCAACCCCACCTACCCCATCTCCATCAACCTCACCTACCCCATCTCCATCAACCTCACCTACCCCATCTCCATCAACCTCACCTACCCCATCTAAATCAACCCCACCTACACCATCTCCATCAACCTCACGTACCCCATCTCCATCAACCCCACCTACCCCATCTCCATCAACCCCACCGACCCCATCTCCATCAACCTCACGTACCCCATCTCCATCAACCTCACGTACCCCATCTCCATCAACCTCACCGACCCCATCTCCATCAACACCACGTACCCCATCTCCATCAACCCCACCTACCCCATCTCCATCAACCCCACCTACCCCATCTCCATCAACCTCGCGTACCCCATCTCCATTAACCCCACCTACCCCATCTCCATCAACCCCACCATCCGCATCTCCATGAACCTCACCTACCCCATCTCCATCAACCCCACCTACCCCACCTCCATCAACCTCACCTACCCCATCTCCATCATCCCCAACTACCCCATCTCCATCAACCTCACGTACCCCATCTCCATCAACCCCACCTACCCCATCTCCATCAACCCCACCAACCCCATCTCCATCACCCCACCCCATCTCCATCAACCCCACCTACTCCATCTCCATCAACCCCACCCCATCTCCACCAACCCCACCTACCCCATCTCCATCAACCCCACCTACCCCATCTCCATCAACCTCGCGTACCCCATCTCCATCAACCCCACCTACCCCATCTCCATCAACCCCACCTACCCCATCTCCATCAACCCCACCTACCCCATCTCCATCAACCTCACGTACCCCATCTCCATCAACCCCGCCTACCCCATCTCCATCAACCTCACGTACCCCAACTCCATCAACCCCACCTACCCCATCTCCATCAACCCCTCCTACCCCATCTCCATCAACCCCACCTACCCCATCTCCATCAACCCCACCTACCCCATCTCCATCAACCCCACCTACCCCAACTCCATCAACCCCACCTACCCCATCTCCATCAACCTCACCTACCCCATCTCCATCAACCCCACCAGCCCCATCCCCATCAACCCCACCTACCCCATCTCCATCAACCCCACCTACCCCAACTCCATTAACCCCACCTACCCCATCTCCATCAACCTCACCTACCCCATCTCCATCAACCCCACCGACCCCATCTCCATCAACCTCACCTACCCCATCTCCATCAACCCCACCTACCCCATCTCCATCAACACCACCTACACCATCTCCATCAGCCCCACCTACCCCATCTCCATCAACCTCACCTACCCCATCTCCATCAACCCCACCTACCCCATCACCATCAACCTCACCCACCCCATCTCCATCAACCCCACGTACCCCATCTCCATCAACCCCACCTACCCCATCTCCATCAACCCCACCTACCCCATCTCCATCAACCCCACCTACCCCATCTCCATCAACCTCACCAACCCCATCTCCATCAACCTCACCTACCTCTTCTCCATCAACCCCACCTACCCCATCTCCATCAACCCCACCCCATCTCCATCAACCCCACCTACCCCATCTCCATCAACCCCACCTACCCCATCTCCATCAACCTCGCGTACCCCATCTCCATCAACCCCACCTACCCCATCTCCATCAACCCCACCTACCCCATCTCCATCAACCCCACCTACCCCATCTCCATCAACCTCACGTACCCCATCTCCATCAACCCCACCTACCCCATCTCCATCAACCTCACCTACCCCATCTCCATCAACCCCACCTAGCCCATCTCCATCAACCCCACCTACCCCATCTCCATCAACCCCACCGACCCCATCTCCATCAACCCCACCTACCCCATCTCCATCAACCTCACCAACCCCATCTCCATTAACCTCACCTACCCCATCTCCATCAACCCCACCTACCCCATCTCCATCAACCCCACCTACCCCATCTCCATCAACCTCACCTACCCCATCTCCATCAACCCCACCTACCCCATCTCCATCAACCCCACGTACCCCATCTCCATCAACCCCACCAACCCCATCTCCATCAACCCCACCTACCCCATCTCCATCAACCCCACCTACCCCATCTCCATCAACCCCACCCCATCTCCATCAACCCCACCAACCCCATCTCCATCAACCTCAGCTGCCCCATCTCCATCAACCCCACCTACCCCATCTCCATCAACCCCACCTACCCCATCTCCATCAACCTCACCTACCCCATCTCCAGCAACCCCACCTACCCCATCTCCATCAACCCCACCTACCCCATCTCCATCAACCCCATCTCCATCAACCCCACCTACCGCATCTCCATCAACCCCACCTAACCCAACTCCATCAACTCCACCTACCCCATCTCCATCAACCCCACCAACCCCAACTCCATTAACCCCACCTACACCATCTCCATCAACCCCACCTACCCCATCTCCATCAACCCCACCTATCCCATCTCCATCAACCCCACCTACCCCATCTCCATCAACCCCACCTACCCCATCTCCATCAACCTCACCTACCCCATCTCCATCAACCCCACCTACCCCATCTCCATCAACCTCATCTACCCCATCTCCATCAACCCCACCTACCCCATCTCCATCAACCCCACCTACCCCATCTCCATCAACCCCACCTACCCCATCTCCATCAACCCCACCTACCCCATCTCCATCAACCCCACCTACCCCATCTCCATCAACCTCACCTACCCCATCTCCATCAACCCCACCTACCCCATCTCCATCAACCTCACCTACCCCATCTCCATCAACCCCACCTACCCCATCTCCATCAACCTCACCTACCCCATCTCCATCAACCCCACCTACCCCATCTCCATCAACCCCACCTACCCCATCTCCATCAACCCCACCTACCCCATCTCCATCAACCCCACCTACCCCATCTCCATCAACCCCACCCCATCTCCATCAACCCCACCTAGCCCATCTCCATCAACCCCACCCCATCTCCATCAACCGCACCTACCCCATCTCCATGAACCCCACCTACCCCATCTCCATCAACCCCACCTACCCCATCTCCATCAACCTCGCGTACCCCATCTCCATCAACCCCACCTACCCCGTCTCCATCAACCCCACCTACCCCATCTCCATCAACCCCACCTACCCCATCTCCATCAACCTCACCTACCCCATCTCCATCAACCCCACAGACCCCATCTCCATCAACCTCACGCACCCCATCTCCATCAACCCCACCCACCCCATCTCCATCAACCCCACCTACACCATCTCCATCAACCCCACCTACCCCATCTCCATCAACCCCACCTACCCCATCTACATCAACCCCACCTACCCCAACTCCATCAACCCCACCTACCCCATCTCCATCAACCCCACCTACCCCAACTCCATCAACCCCACCTACCCCATCTCCATCAACCTCACCTACCCCATCTCCATCAGCCCCACCTACCCCATCTCCATTAACCTCACCTACCCCATCTCCATCAACCCCACCTACCCCATCTCCATCAACACCACCTACCCCATCTCCATCAACCCCACCTTCCCCATCTCCATCAACCTCACCTACCCCATCTCCATCAACCCCACCTACCCCATCTCCATCAACCTCACCTATCCCATCTCCATCAACCCCACCTACCCCATCTCCATCAACCCCACCTACCCCATCTCCATCAACCCCACCTACCCCATCTCCATCAACCCCACCTACCCCATCTCCATCAACCTCGCGTACCCCATCTCCATCAACCCCACCTACCCCATCTCCATCAACCTCACCTAACCCATCTCCATCAACCCCACCAACCCCATCTCCATCAACCTCACCCACCCCATCTCCATCAACCCCACCTACCCCATCTCCATCAACCCCACCTACCCCATCTCCATCAACCTCGCGTACCCCATCTCCATCAACCCCACCTACCCCATCTCCATCAACCTCACCTACCCCATCTCCATCAACCCCACCTACCCCATCTCCATCAACCCCACGTACCCCATCTCCATCAACCTCACGTACCCCATCTCCATCGACCCCACCTACCCCATCTCCATCAGCCCCACCAACCCCATCTCCATCAACCTCACCAACCCCATCTCCATCAACCCCACCTACCCCATCTCCATCAACCCCACCTACCCCATCTCCATCAACCTCACCTACCCCATCTCCATCAACCCCACCTACCCCGACTCCATCAACCCCACCTACCCCATCTCCATCAACCCCACCTACCCCATCTCCATCAACCCCACCTACACCAGCTCCATCAACCCCACCTACCCCAACTCCATCAACCCCACCTACCCCATCTCCATCAACCTCACGTACCCCATCTCCATCAACCCCACCAACCCCATCTCCATCAACCCCACGTACCCCATCTCCATCAACCCCACCTCCCCCAACTCCATCAACCCCACCTACCCCATCTCCATCAACCTCACCTACCCCATCTCCATCAACCCCACCTACCCCATCTCCATCAAACTCACCTACCCCATCACCATCAACCCCACCTACCCCATCTCCATCAACACCACCTACCCCATCTCCATCAACCCCACCTACCCCATCTCCATCAACCTCACCTACCCCATCTCCATCAACCCCACCTACCCCATCTCCATCAACCTCACCTACCGCATCTCCATCAACCCCACCTACCCCATCTCCATCAACATCACCCACACCATCTCCATCAACCCCACCTATCCCATCTCCATCAACCCCACCTACCCAATCTCCATCAACCTCGCGTACCCCATCTCCATCAACCTCACCTACCCCATCTCCATCAACCTCACCTACACCATCTCCATCAACCCCACCTACCCCATCTCCATCAACCCCACCTACCCCATCTCCATCAACCCCACCTACCCCATCTCCATCAACCCCACCTACCCGATCTCCATCAACCTCACCAACCCCATCTCCATCAACCTCACCTACCCCATCTCCATCAACCCCAGCTACCCCATCTCCATCAACCCCACCTACCCCATCTCCATCAACCTCACCTACCCCATCTCTATCAACCCCACCTACCCCATCTCCATCAACCTCACGTACCCCATCTCCATCAACCCCACCTACCCCATCTCCATCAACCCCACCTACCCCATCTCCATCAACCCCACCTACCCCATCTCCATCAACCCCACCAACCCCATCGCCATCAACCCCACCGACCCCATCTCCATCAACCCCACCTACCCGATCTCCATCAACCCCACCCCATCTCCATCAACCCCACCTACCCCATCTCCATCAACCCCAGCTGCCCCATCTCCATCAACCCCACCTGCCCCATCTCCATCAACCCCACCGACATCAACCTCACCTACCCCATCTCCATCAACCCCACCTACGCCATCTCCATCAACCCCACCTACACCATCTCCATCAACCCCACCTACCCCATCTCCATCAACATCACGTACCCCATCTCCATCAACCCCACCTACCCCATCTCCATCAACCCCAGCTACCCCATCTCCATCAACCCCACCTACCCCATCTCCATCAACCCCACCTACCCCATCTCCATCAACCCCACCTACCCCAACTCGATCAACCCCACCTACCCCATCCCCATCAACCCCACCTACCCCATCCCCATCAACCCCACCTACCCCATCTCCATCAACCCCACCTCCCCCATCAACCCCACCTACCCCATCTCCATCAACCTCGCGTACCCCATCTGCATCAACCCCACCTACCCCATCTCCATCATCCTCACCTACCCCATCTCCATCAACCCCACATACTGCATCAACCTCACCCACCCCATCTCCATCAACCCCACCTACCCCATCTCCATCAACCCCACCTACCCCATCTCCATCAACCTCGCGTGCCCCATCTCCATCAACCCCACCTGCCCCATCTCCATCAACCTCACCTACCCCATCTCCATCAACCCCACCTACCCCATCTCCATCAACCCCACGTACCCCATCTCCATCAACCTCACGTACCCCATCTCCATCGACCCCACCTACCCCATCTCCATCAACCCCACCTACCCCATCACCATCAACCTCACCTACCCCATCTCCATCAACCCCACCTACCCCAACTCCATCAACCCCACCTACCCCATCTCCATCAACCCCACCTACCCCATCTCCATCAACCTCACCTACCCCATCTCCATCAACCCCACCTACCCCAACTCCATCAACCCCACCTACCCCATCTCCATCAACCCCACCTACCCCATCTCCATCAACCCCACCTACCCCATCTCCATCAACCCCACCTAACCCAACTCCATCAACCCCACCTACCCCATCTCCATCAACCTCACGTACCCCATCTCCATCAACCCCACCAACCCCGTCGCCATCAACCCCACCTTCCCCATCTCCATCAACCCCACCTACCCCAACTCCATCAACCCCACCTACCCCATCTCCATCAACCTCACCTACCCCATCTCCATCAACCCCACCTACCCCATCTCCATCAACCTCACCTACCCCAGCTCCATCAACCCCACCTACCCCATCTCCATCAACCTCACCTGCCCCATCTCCATCAACCCCACCTACCCCATCTCCATCAAACTCACCTACCCCATCTCCATCAACCCCACCTACCCCATCTCCATCAACCTCACCTACCGCATCTCCATCAACCCCACTGACCCCATCTCCATCAACATCACCCACCCCATCTCCATCAACCCCACCTACCCCATCTCCATCAACCCCACCTACCCCATCTCCATCAACCCCACCTACCCCATCTCCATCAACCCCACCAACCCCGTCGCCATCAACCCCACCTACCCCATCTCCATCAACCCCACCTACCCCATCTCCATCAACCCCACCCCATCTCCATCAACCCCACCTACCCCATCTCCATCAACCCCAGCTGCCCCATCTCCATCAACTCCAGCTACCCCATCTCCATCAACCCCACCTACATCAACCTCACCTACCCCATCTCCATCAACCCCACCTACGCCATCTCCATCAACCCCACCTACCCCATCTCCATCAACCCCACCTACCGCATCTCCATCAACATCGCGTACCCGATCTCCATCAACCCCACCTCCCCGATCTCCATCAACCCCACCTACCCCATCTCCATCAACCCCACCTACCCCATCTCCATCAACCTCACGTACCCCATCTCCATCAACCCCACCTACCCCATCTCCATCAACCCCACCTACCCCATCTCCATCAACCCCACCTACCCCATCTCCATCAACCTCACCTACCCCATCTCCATCAAACCCACCTACCCCAACTCGATCAACCCCACCTACCCCATCCCCATCAACCCCACCTACCCCATCTCCATCAACCTCACCTACCCCATCTCCATCAACCCCACCTACCCCAACTCCATGAACCCCACCTACCCCATCTCCATCAATCCCACCTACCCCATCTCCACCAACCCCACCTGCCCCATCTCCATCAACCCCACCTACCCCAACTCCATCAACCCCACCTACCCCATCTCCATCAACCTCACCTACCCCATCTCCATCAACCCCACCAACCCCATCTCCATCAACCCCTCCTACCCCATCTGCATCAACCCCACCTACCCCAACTCCATCAACCCCACCTACCCCATCTCCATCAACCTCACCTACCCCATCTCCATCAACCCCACCTAACCCATCTCCATCAACCTCACCCACCCCATCTCCATCAACCCCACCTACCCCATCTCCATCAACCCCACCTACCCCATCTCCATCAACCCCACCTACCCCATCTCCATCAACCTCGCGTACCCCATCTCCATCAACCTCACCTACCCCATCTCCATCAACCTCACCTACCCCATCTCCATCAACCCCACCTACCCCATCTCCATCAACCCCACGTACCCCATCTCCATCAACATCACGTACCCCATCTCCATCGACCCCACCTACCCCATCTCCATCAACCTCACCTAACCCATCTCCATCAACCTCACCTACCCCATCTCCATCAACCCCACCTACCCCAACTCCATCAACCCCACCTACCCCATCTCCATCAACCCCACCTACCCCATCTCCATCAACCTCACCTACCCCATCTCCATCAACCCCACCTACCCCAACTCCATCAACCCCACCTACCCCATCTCCATCAACCCCACCTACCCCATCTCCATCAACCCCACCTACCCCATCTCCATCAACCCCAACTAACCCAACTCCATCAACAACACCTACCCCATCTCCATCAACCTCACGTACCCCATCTCCATCAACCCCACCAACCCCATCTCCATCAACCCCACCTTCCCCATCTCCATCAACCCCACTTACCCCAACTCCATCAACCCCACCTCCCCCATCTCCATCAACCTCACCTACCCCATCTCCATCAAACCCACCTACCCCATCTCCATCAACCTCACCTACCCCATCTCCATCAACCCCACCTACCCCATCTCCATCAACACCACCGACCCCATCTCCATCAACCCCACCTACCCCATCTTCATCAACCTCACCTACCCCATCTCCATCAACCCCACCTACCCCATCTCCATCAACCTCACCTACCCCATCTCCATCAACCCCACCTACCCCATCTCCATCAACATCACCCACCCCATCTCCATCAACCCCACCTACCCCATCTCCATCAACCCCACCTACCCCATCTCCATCAACCTCGCGTACCCCATCTCCATCAACCCCACCTACCCCATCTCCATCAACCCCACCTACCCCATCTTCATCAACCCCACCTACCCCATCTCCATCAACCTCACCTACCCCATCTCCATCAACCCCACCTACCCCATCGCCATCAACCCCACCCCATCTCCATCAACCCCACCTACCCCATCTCCATGAACCCCAGCTGCCCCATCTCCATCAACCCCAACTACCCCATCTCCATCAACCCCACCAACCCCATCTCCATCAACTTCACCTACCCCATCTCCATCAACCCCACCTACCCCATCTCCATCAACCTCACCTACCCCATCTCCATCAACCCCACCTACCCCATCTCCATCAACCCCACCTCCCCCATCTCCATCAACCCCACCTACCCCATCACCATCAACCCCACCTACCCCATCTCCATGAACCCCAGCTGCCCCATCTCCATCAACCCCAACTACCCCATCTCCATCAACCCCACCTACCCCAGCTCCAACAACCCCACCTACCCCATCTCCATCAACCTCACCTACCCCATCTCCATCAACCCCACCTACCCCATCAACCTCACCTACCCCATCTCCATCAACCCCACCTACCCCATCTCCATCAACCTCACCTACCCCATCTCCATCAACCCCACTTACCCCATCTCCATCAACCCCACCAACCCCATCTCCATCAACCCCACCTACCCCATCGCCATCAACCCCACCCCATCTCCATCAACCCCACCTACCCCATCTCCATGAACCCCAGCTGCCCCATCTCCATCAACCCCAACTACCCCATCTCCATCAACCCCACCAAACCCCTCTCCATCAACTTCACCTACCCCATCTCCATCAACCCCACCTACCCCATCTCCATCAACCTCACCTACCCCATCTCCATCAACCCCACCTACCCCATCTCCATCAACCCCACCTCCCCCATCTCCATCAACCCCACCTACCCCATCACCATCAACCCCACCTACCCCATCTCCATGAACCCCAGCTGCCCCATCTCCATCAACCCCAACTACCCCATCTCCATCAACCCCACCTACCCCAGCTCCAACAACCCCACCTACCCCATCTCCATCAACCTCACCTACCCCATCTCCATCAACCCCACCTACCCCATCAACCTCACCTACCCCATCTCCATCAACCCCACCTACCCCATCTCCATCAACCTCACCTACCCCATCTCCATCAACCCCACTTACCCCATCTCCATCAACCCCACCAACCCCATCTCCATCAACCCCACCTACACCATCTCCATCAACCCCACCTACCCCATCTCCATCAACCCCACCCCATCTCCATCAACCGCACCTACCCCATCTCCATCAACCCCACCTACCCCATCTCCATCAACCCCACCCCATCTCCATCAACCGCACCTACCCCATCTCCATCAACCCCACCTACCCCATCTCCATCAACCCCACCTACCCCATCTCCATCAACCTCGCGTACCCCATCTCCATCAACCCCACCTACCCCATCTCCATCAACCCCACCTACCCCATCTCCATCAACCCCACGTACCCCATCTCCATCAACCTCACCTACCCCATGTTCATCAACCCCACCTACCCCATCGCCATCAACCCCACCTACCCCATCTCCATCAACCCCACCTACCCCATCTCCATCAACTCAACCCCATCTCCATCAACCCCACCTACCCCATCTCCATCAACCCCAGCTGCCCCATCTCCATCAACCCCACCTACCCCATCTCCATCAACCCCACCTACCCCATCTCCATCAACCTCACCTACCCCATCTCCATCAACCCCACCTACCCCATCTCCATCAACCCCACCTACCCCATCTCCATCAACCCCACCTACATCAACCTCACCTACCCCATCTCCATCAACCCCACCTACGCCATCTCCATCAACCCCACCTACACCATCTCCATCAAACCCACCTACCCCATCTCCATCAACATCGCGTACCCCATCTCCATCAACCCCACCTACTCGATCTCCATCAACCCCACCTACCCGATCTCCATCAACCCCACCTACCCCATCTCCATCAACCCCACCTACCCCATCACCATCAACCCCACCTACCCCATCTCCATCAACCCCATCTACCCCAACTCGATCAACCCCACCTACCCCATCCCCATCAACCCCACCTACCCCATCCCCATCAACCCCACCTACCCCATCTCCATCAACCCCACCTACCCCATCAACCCCACCTACCCCATCTCCATCAACCCCACCTACCCCATCTCCATCAACCCCACCCCATCTCCATCAACCCCACCTACCCCATCTCCATCAACCCCAGCTGCCCCATCTCCATCAACCCCACCTACCCCATCTCCATCAACCCCACCTACATCAACCTCACCTACCCCATCTCCATCAACCCCACCTACGCCATCTCCATCAACCCCACCTACCCCATCTCCATCAACCCCACCTACCCCATCTCCATCAACCTCACCTACCCCATCTCCATCAACCCAACCTACCCCATCTCCATCAACCTCACCTACCCCATCTCCATCAACCCCACCTACCCCATCTCCATCAACATCACCCACCCCATCTCCATCAACCCCACCTACCCCATCGCCATCAACCCCACCTACCCCATCTCCATCAACCCCACCTACCCCATCTCCATCAACCCCACCAACCCCGTCGCCAACAACCCCACCTACCCCATCTCCATCAACCCCACCTACCCCATCTCCATCAACCCCACCCCATCTCCATCAACCCCACCTACCCCATCTCCATCAACCCCAGCTGCCCCATCTCCATCAACTCCAGCTACCCCATCTCCATCAACCCCACCTACATCAACCTCACCTACCCCATCTCCATCAACCCCACCTACGCCATCTCCATCAACCCCACCTACCCCATCTCCATCAACCCCACCTACCGCATCTCCATCAACATCGTGTACCCCATCTCCATCAACCCCACCTACCCCATCTCCATCAACCTCGCGTACCCCATCTCCATCAACCCCACCTACCCCATCTCCATCAACCCCACCTACCCCATCTCCATCAACCCCACGTACCCCATCTCCATCAGCCTCACCTACCCCATGTTCATCAACCCCACCTACCCCATCGCCATCAACCCCACCTACCCCATCTCCATCAACCCCACCTACCCCATCTCCATCAACTCAACCCCATCTCCATCAACCCCACCTACCCCATCTCCATCAACCCCAGCTGCCCCATCTCCATCAACCCCACCTACCCCATCTCCATCAACCCCACCTACCCCATCTCCATCAACCTCACCTACCCCATCTCCATCAACCCCACCTACCCCATCTCCATCAACCCCACCTACCCCATCTCCATCAACCCCACCTACCCCATCTCCATCAACCCCACCAACCCCATCGCCATCAACCCCACCTACCCCATCTCCATCAACCCCACCTACCCCATCTCCATCAACCCCACCCCATCTCCATCAACCCCACCTACTCCATCTCCATCAACCCCAGCTGCCCCATCTCCATCAACCCCACCTACCCCATCTCCATCAACCCCACCTACATCAACCTCACCTACCCCATCTCCATCAAACCCACCTACGCCATCTCCATCAACCCCACCTACACCATCTCCATCAAACCCACCTACCCCATCTCCATCAACATCGCGTACCCCATCTCCATCAACCCCACCTACTCGATCTCCATCAACCCCACCTACCCGATCTCCATCAACCCCACCTACCCCATCTCCATCAACCCCACCTACCCCATCACCATCAACCCCACCTACCCCATCTCCATCAACCCCACCTACCCCAACTCGATCAACCCCACCTACCCCATCCCCATCAACCCCACCTACCCCATCCCCATCAACCCCACCTACCCCATCTCCATCAACCCCACCTACCCCATCAACCCCACCTACCCCATCTCCATCAACCCCACCTACCCCATCTCCATCAACCCCACCCCATCTCCATCAACCCCACCTACCCCATCTCCATCAACCCCAGCTGCCCCATCTCCATCAACCCCACCTACCCCATCTCCATCAACCCCACCTACATCAACCTCACCTACCCCATCTCCATCAACCCCACCTACGCCATCTCCATCAACCCCACCTACCCCATCTCCATCAACCCCACCTACCCCATCTCCATCAACCTCACCTACCCCATCTCCATCAACCCAACCTACCCCATCTCCATCAACCTCACCTACCCCATCTCCATCAACCCCACCTACCCCATCTCCATCAACATCACCCACCCCATCTCCATCAACCCCACCTACCCCATCGCCATCAACCCCACCTACCCCATCTCCATCAACCCCACCTACCCCATCTCCATCAACCCCACCAACCCCGTCGCCAACAACCCCACCTACCCCATCTCCATCAACCCCACCTACCCCATCTCCATCAACCCCACCCCATCTCCATCAACCCCACCTACCCCATCTCCATCAACCCCAGCTGCCCCATCTCCATCAACTCCAGCTACCCCATCTCCATCAACCCCACCTACATCAACCTCACCTACCCCATCTCCATCAACCCCACCTACGCCATCTCCATCAACCCCACCTACCCCATCTCCATCAACCCCACCTACCGCATCTCCATCAACATCGTGTACCCCATCTCCATCAACCCCACCTACCCCATCTCCATCAACCTCACGTACCCCATCTCCATCAACCCCACCTACCCCATCTCCATCAACCCCACCTACCCCATCTCCATCAACCTCACCTACCCCATCTCCATCAACCCCACCTACCCCAACTCGATCAACCCCACCTACCCCATCTCCATCAACCTCACCTACCCCATCTCCATCAACCCCACCTACCCCAACTCCATCAACCCCACCTCCCCCATCTCCATCAATCCCACCTCCCCCATCTCCACCAACCCCACCTGCCCCATCTCCATCAACCCCACCTACCCCAACTCCATCAACCCCACCTACCCCATCTCCATCAACCTCACCTACCCCATCTCCATCAACCCCACCTACCCCATCTCCATCAACCTCACCTACCCCATCTCCATCAACCCCACCTACCCCATCTCCATCAACCTCACCCACCCCATCTCCATCAACCCCACCTACCCCATCTCCATCAACCCCACCTACCCCATCTCCATCAACCTCGCGTACCCCATCTCCATCAACCCCACCTACCCCATCTCCATCAACCTCAACTACCCCATCTCCATCAACCCCAACTACCCCATCTCCATCAAACCCACGTACCCCATCTCCATCAACCTCACGTACCCCATCTCCATCGACCCCACCTACCCCATCTCCATCAACCTCACCTACCCCATCTCCATCAACCTCACCTACCCCATCTCCATCAACCCCACCTACCCCAACTCCATCAACCCCACCTACCCCATCTCCATCAACCCCACCTACCCCATCTCCATCAACCTCACCTACCCCATCTCCATCAACCCCACCTACCCCAACTCCATCAACCCCACCTACCCCATCTCCATCAACCCCACCTACCCCATCTCCATCAACCCCACCTACCCCATCTCCATCAACCCCAACTAACCCAACTCCATCAACCCCACCTACCCCATCTCCATCAACCTCACGTACCCCATCTCCATCAACCCCACCAACCCCATCTCCATCAACCCCACCTTCCCCATCTCCATCAACCCCACTTACCCCAACTCCATCAACCCCACCTCCCCCATCTCCATCAACCTCACCTACCCCATCTCCATCAAACCCACCTACCCCATCTCCATCAACCTCACCTACCCCATCTCCATCAACCCCACCTACCCCATCTCCATCAACACCACCGACCCCATCTCCATCAACCCCACCTACCCCATCTCCATCAACCTCGCGAACCCATCTCCATCAACCCCACCTACCCCATCTCCATCAACCGCACCTACCCCATCTCCATCAACCCCACGTACCCCATCTCCATCAACCTCACCTACCCCATGTCCATCAACCCCACCAACCCCATCTCCATCAACCCCACCTACCCCATCTCCATCAACCCCACCTACCCCATCTCCATCAACCCCACCTACCCCAACTCCATCAACCCCACCTACCCCATCTCCATCAACCTCACCTACCCCATCTCCATCAACCCCACCTACCCCATCTCCATCAACCTCACCCACCCCATCTCCATCAACCCCACCTACCCCATCTCCATCAACCCCACCTACCCCATCTCCATCAACCTCGCGTACCCCATCTCCATCAACCCCACCTACCCCATCTCCATCAACCTCAACTACCCCATCTCCATCAACCCCACCTACCCCATCTCCATCAAACCCACGTACCCCATCTCCATCAACCTCACGTACCACATCTCCATCGACCCCACCTACCCCATCTCCATCAACCTCACCTACCCCATCTCCATCAACCTAACCTACCCCATCTCCATCAACCCCACCTACCCCAACTCCATCAACCCCACCTACCCCATCTCCATCAACCCCACCTACCCCATCTCCATCAACCTCACCTACCCCATCTCCATCAACCCCACCTACCCCATCGCCATCAACCCCACCCCATCTCCATCAACCCCACCTACCCCATCTCCATGAACGCCAGCTGCCCCATCTCCATCAACCCCAACTACCCCATCTCCATCAACCCCACCAACCCCATCTCCATCAACTTCACCTACCCCATCTCCATCAACCCCACCTACCCCATCTCCATCAACCTCACCTACCCCATCTCCATCAACCCCACCTACCCCATCTCCATCAACCCCACCTACCCCATCTCCATCAACCCCACCTCCCCCATCTCCATCAACCCCACCTACCCCATCACCATCAACCCCACCTACCCCATCTCCATGAAACCCAGCTGCCCCATCTCCATCAACCCCAACTACCCCATCTCCATCAACCCCACCTACCCCAGCTCCAACAACCCCACCTACCCCATCTCCATCAACCTCACCTACCCCATCTCCATCAACCCCACCTACCCCATCAACCTCACCTACCCCATCTCCATCAACCCCACCTACCCCATCTCCATCAACCTCACCTACCCAATCTCCATCAACCCCACTTACCCCATCTCCATCAACCCCACCAACCCCATCTCCATCAACCCCACCTACACCATCTCCATCAACCCCACCTACCCCATCTCCATCAACCCCACCCCATCTCCATCAACCGCACCTACCCCATCTCCATCAACCCCACCTACCCCATCTCCATCAACCCCACCCCATCTCCATCAACCGCACCTACCCCATCTCCATCAACCCCACCTACCCCATCTCCATCAACCCCACCTACCCCATCTCCATCAACCTCGCGTACCCCATCTCCATCAACCCCACCTACCCCATCTCCATCAACCCCACCTACCCCATCTCCATCAACCCCACGTACCCCATCTCCATCAACCTCACCTACCCCATGTTCATCAACCCCACCTACCCCATCGCCATCAACCCCACCTACCCCATCTCCATCAACCCCACCTACCCCATCTCCATCAACCCCACCTACCCCATCTCCATCAACCCCAGCTGCCCCATCTCCATCAACCCCACCTACCCCATCTCCATCAACCCCACCTACCCCATCTCCATCAACCTCACCTACCCCATCTCCATCAACCCCACCTACCCCATCTCCATCAACCCCACCTACCCCATCTCCATCAACCCCACCTACCCCATCTCCATCAACCCCACCAACCCCATCGCCATCAACCCCACCTACCCCATCTCCATCAACCCCACCTACCCCATCTCCATCAACCCCACCCCATCTCCATCAACCCCACCTACCCCATCTCCATCAACCCCAGCTGCCCCATCTCCATCAACCCCACCTACCCCATCTCCATCAACCCCACCTACATCAACCTCACCTACCCCATCTCCATCAACCCCACCTACGCCATCTCCATCAACCCCACCTACACCATCTCCATCAACCCCACCTACCCCATCTCCATCAACATCGCGTACCCCATCTCCATCAACCCCACCTACTCGATCTCCATCAACCCCACCTACCCGATCTCCATCAACCCCACCTACCCCATCTCCATCAACCCCACCTACCCCATCACCATCAACCCCACCTACCCCATCTCCATCAACCCCACCTACCCCAACTCGATCAACCCCACCTACCCCATCCCCATCAACCCCACCTACCCCATCCCCATCAACCCCACCTACCCCATCTCCATCAACCCCACCTACCCCATCAACCCCACCTACCCCATCTCCATCAACCCCACCTACCCCATCTCCATCAACCCCACCCCATCTCCATCAACCCCACCTACCCCATCTCCATCAACCCCAGCTGCCCCATCTCCATCAACCCCACCTACCCCATCTCCATCAACCCCACCTACATCAACCTCACCTACCCCATCTCCATCAACCCCACCTACGCCATCTCCATCAACCCCACCTACCCCATCTCCATCAACCCCACCTACCCCATCTCCATCAACCTCACCTACCCCATCTCCATCAACCCCACCTACCCCATCTCCATCAACCTCACCTACCCCATCTCCATCAACCCCACCTACCCCATCTCCATCAACATCACCCACCCCATCTCCATCAACCCCACCTACCCCATCGCCATCAACCCCACCTACCCCATCTCCATCAACCCCACCTACCCCATCTCCATCAACCCCACCAACCCCGTCGCCAACAACCCCACCTACCCCATCTCCATCAACCCCACCTACCCCATCTCCATCAACCCCACCCCATCTCCATCAACCCCACCTACCCCATCTCCATCAACCCCAGCTGCCCCATCTCCATCAACCCCAGCTACCCCATCTCCATCAACCCCACCTACATCAACCTCACCTACCCCATCTCCATCAACCCCACCTACCCCATCTCCATCAACCCCACCAACCCATCTCCATCAACCCCACCTACCGCATCTCCATCAACATCGTGTACCCCATCTCCATCAACACCACCTACCCGATCTCCATCAACCCCACCTACCCCATCTCCATCAACCCCACCTACCCCATCTCCATCAACCCCACCTACCCCATCTCCATCAACCTCACGTACCCCATCTCCATCAACCCCACCTACCCCATCTCCATCAACCCCACCTACCCCATCTCCATCAACCTCACCTACCCCATCTCCATCAACCCCACCTACCCCAACTCGATCAACCCCACCTACCCCATCTCCATCAACCTCACCTACCCCATCTCCATCAACCCCACCTACCCCAACTCCATCAACCCCACCTCCCCCATCTCCATCAATCCCACCTCCCCCATCTCCACCAACCCCACCTGCCCCATCTCCATCAACCCCACCTACCCCAACTCCATCAACCCCACCTACCCCATCTCCATCAACCTCACCTACCCCATCTCCATCAACCCCACCTACCCCATCTCCATCAACCTCACCTGCCCCATCTCCATCAACCCCACCTACCCCATCTCCATCAACCTCACCCACCCCATCTCCATCAACCCCACCTACCCCATCTCCATCAACCCCACCTACCCCATCTCCATCAACCTCGCGTACCCCATCTCCATCAACCCCACCTACCCCATCTCCATCAACCTCAACTACCCCATCTCCATCAACCCCACCTACCCCATCTCCATCAAACCCACGTACCCCATCTCCATCAACCTCACGTACCCCATCTCCATCGACCCCACCTACCCCATCTCCATCAACCTCACCTACCCCATCTCCATCAACCTCACCTACCCCATCTCCATCAACCCCACCTACCCCAACTCCATCAACCCCACCTACCCCATCTCCATCAACCCCACCTACCCCATCTCCATCAACCTCACCTACCCCATCTCCATCAACCCCACCTACCCCAACTCCATCAACCCCACCTACCCCATCTCCATCAACCCCACCTACCCCATCTCCATCAACCCCACCTACCCCATCTCCATCAACCCCAACTAACCCAACTCCATCAACCCCACCTACCCCATCTCCATCAACCTCACGTACCCCATCTCCATCAACCCCACCAACCCCATCTCCATCAACCCCACCTTCCCCATCTCCATCAACCCCACTTACCCCAACTCCATCAACCCCACCTCCCCCATCTCCATCAACCTCACCTACCCCATCTCCATCAAACCCACCTACCCCATCTCCATCAACCTCACCTACCCCATCTCCATCAACCCCACCTACCCCATCTCCATCAACACCACCGACCCCATCTCCATCAACCCCACCTACCCCATCTTCATCAACCTCACCTACCCCATCTCCATCAACCCCACCTACCCCATCTCCATCAACCTCACCTACCCCATCTCCATCAACCCCACCTACCCCATCTCCATCAACATCACCCACCCCATCTCCATCAACCCCACCTACCCCATCTCCATCAACCCCACCTACCCCATCTCCATCAACCTCGCGTACCCCATCTCCATCAACCCCACCTACCCCATCTCCATCAACCCCACCTAGCCCATCTCCATCAACCCCACCTACCCCATCTCCATCAACCTCACCTACCCCATCTCCATCAACCCCACCTACCCCATCGCCATCAACCCCACCTACCCCATCTCCATCAACCCCACCTAACCCATCTCCATCAACCCCACCCCATCTCCATCAACCCCACCTACCCCATCTCCATGAACCCCAGCTGCCCCATCTCCATCAACCCCAACTACCCCATCTCCATCAACCCCACCAACCCCATCTCCATCAACCTCACCTACCCCATCTCCATCAACCCCACCTACCCCATCTCCATCAACCTCACCTACCCCATCTCCATCAACCCCACCAACCCCATCTCCATCAACCCCACCTACCCCATCTCCATCAACCCCACCTACCCCATCTCCATCAACCCCACCTACCCCAACTCCATCAACCCCACCTACCCCATCTCCATCAACCTCACCTACCCCATCTCCATCAACCCCACCTACCCCATCTCCATCAACCTCACCCACCCCATCTCCATCATCCCCACCTACCCCATCTCCATCAACCCCACCTACCCCATCTCCATCAACCTCGCGTACCCCATCTCCATCAACCCCACCTACCCCATCTCCATCAACCTCAACTACCCCATCTCCATCAACCCCACCTACCCCATCTCCATCAAACCCACGTACCCCATCTCCATCAACCTCACGTACCCCATCTCCATCGACCCCACCTACCCCATCTCCATCAACCTCACCTACCCCATCTCCATCAACCTCACCTACCCCATCTCCATCAACCCCACCTACCCCAACTCCATCAACCCCACCTACCCCATCTCCATCAACCCCACCTACCCCATCTCCATCAACCTCACCTACCCCATCTCCATCAACCCCACCTTCCCCAACTCCATCAACCCCACCTACCCCATCTCCATCAACCCCACCTACCCCATCTCCATCAACCCCACCTACCCCATCTCCATCAACCCCAACTAACCCAACTCCATCAACCCCACCTACCCCATCTCCATCAACCTCACGTACCCCATCTCCATCAACCCCACCAACCCCATCTCCATCAACCCCACCTTCCCCATCTCCATCAACCCCACTTACCCCAACTCCATCAACCCCACCTCCCCCATCTCCATCAACCTCACCTACCCCATCTCCATCAAACCCACCTACCCCATCTCCATCAACCTCACCTACCCCATCTCCATCAACCCCACCTACCCCATCTCCATCAACACCACCGACCCCATCTCCATCAACCCCACCTACCCCATCTTCATCAACCTCACCTACCCCATCTCCATCAACCCCACCTACCCCATCTCCATCAACCTCACCTACCCCAACTCCATCAACCCCACCTACCCCATCTCCATCAACATCACCCACCCCATCTCCATCAACCCCACCTACCCCATCTCCATCAACCCCACCTACCCCATCTCCATCAACCTCGCGTACCCCATCTCCATCAACCCCACCTACCCCATCTCCATCAACCCCACCTAGCCCATCTCCATCAACCCCACCTACCCCATCTCCATCAACCTCACCTACCCCATCTCCATCAACCCCACCTACCCCATCGCCATCAACCCCACCTACCCCATCTCCATCAACCCCACCTACCCCATCTCCATCAACCCCACCCCATCTCCATCAACCCCACCTACCCCATCTCCATGAACCCCAGCTGCCCCATCTCCATCAACCCCAACTACCCCATCTCCATCAACCCCACCAACCCCATCTCCATCAACCTCACCTACCCCATCTCCATCAACCCCACCTACCCCATCTCCATCAACCTCACCTACCCCATCTCCATCAACCCCACCTACCCCATCTCCATCAACCCCACCTACCCCATCTCCATCAACCCCACCTACCCCATCTCCATCAACCCCACCTACCCCATCTCCATCAACCCCACCTACCCCATCTCCATCAACCTCACCTACCCCATCTCCATCAACCCCACCTACCCCATCTCCATCAACCTCACCTACCCCATCTCCATCAACCCCACCTACCCCATCTCCATCAACCTCACCTACCCCATCTCCATCAACCCCACCTACCCCATCTCCATCAACCCCACCAACCCCATCTCCATCAACCCCACCTACCCCATCTCCATCAACCCCACCTACCCCATCTCCATCAACCCCACCTACCCCATCTCCATCAACCCCACCAACCCCATCTCCATCAACCTCACCTACCCCATCTCCATCAACCCCACCTACCCCATCTCCATCAACCTCACCTACCCCATCTCCACCAACCCCATCTGCCCCATCTCCATCAACCTCACGTACCCCATCTCCATCAACCCCACCTACCCCATCTCCATCAACCCCACCTACCCCATCTCCATCAACCCCACCCCATCTCCATCAACCCCACCTACCCCATCTCCATCAACCCCACCTACCCCATCTCCATCAACCTCGTGTACCCCATCTCCATCAACCCCACCTACCCCATCTCCATCAACCCCACCTACCCCATCTCCATCAACCCCACCTACCCCATCTCCATCAACCTCACGTACCCCATCTCCATCAACCCCACCTACCCCATCTCCATCAACCCCACCTACCCCATCTCCATCAACCTCACCTACCCCATCTCCATCAACCCCACCTACCCCAACTCGATCAACCCCACCTACCCCATCCCCATCAACCCCACCTACCCCATCTCCATCAACCTCACCTACCCCATCTCCATCAACCCCACCTACCCCATCTCCATCAACCCCACCTACCCCATCTCCATCAACCCCACCTTCCCCATCTCCATCAACCCCACCTAC